>NC_080704.1:215944-449943 GCF_030445035.2 Dasypus novemcinctus | reverse complement strand
TCGGCCTCCTGCCATCGGCCTGAATCAAACCATCGCGGGGCCTCTCGGCTCCAGAGCAGGGAGCGCCAGGCCCGTCCAGCGACGCCCAGCTCCGGTGCTCGGGCCTCTGGCCTCCAGCTGTGCCAGGATAGAGCGCCGCTGTTTTAGGCCCCCCCATTTGCACAACTTGTTACAGCAGCTGCAGAGAACGCATCCATGTCGCGCCTAACGTGGAAGGCCGGGTCCCAGGGTGGCTCGGGGCAGGGCCGGGGAGACCCAGGCAGGCAGGTGGGCATGGGTCCGGGGTCAGCCTGGGTGCTCTGGACCCCAGCCCCCTCCACGCCCGCCGACCTTCACGTGTAATTTCTCAGGTGGAGCCTCCGCTATGAGACTGCCTGTTTATTTCTTTAGAGCCTTTCTGAAACGCCCGCTTTGGAAACTGGGAGCGGCTTTGAGGATTTATTCAGGTGACATTGTGGAGCCGTGGCCCCCTGGCCGAGTCGCTGCCCCTGCCTCAAAGGCTGAAGGAGAACCTGGCAAGGGAAGCATTCCTGACTGTAGAGCACACAGCAGGGACAGCCCACCAACCCCACCAAGGTCACGGCCCCAGGGGCAGCCTGCAGGGCTCGAGAGGCCCCAGCAGGTGCAAACTGGCAGAGCCGGAAGGGAAACCTGCGGCAGCGTTCACGTTACAGGGCGAGGGGTGAGACTGTTTGGAGGTGAAGAAAAGGCACACTCTGGGAGAGGTTAGATGTGCTCTTGGTGGCAATACTTACCAACTGGACAATAAAATGAAAAAGTAAGAACAACAATAAAATATGAAGGCCTGGAAAGGAGTCTCACCGTGTGCTGGACGCACATGAAGGTGACCGTGACGTTCGACGAAGGACCCTAAGAGAAGATACACGCGTGGGAGCAGACGCCCCGAGAACCTGGGCAAGCAAGGCTCGGCCCGACAGCCTCGCTCTCCCACACCGTTCCCTGAATCTACCACGAGCCCCACGCGAGGCTCTTCTCCAACCCAGGAGAATAACCCTAAGATCCATCGGGATTCAAAAAGATTACGAATATCCAGAAAAGTTTTGAAAAGTAATAAGAAGGGGTAATTTGCTCTCCAAGTCCTGATACACTTTAATAAAGCTGCAATAACCAAAGGCCTGCAGGCTGGCAACAGAATTTACAGTTCCACAGACCAATGGCTCGAGTATCAAGTTCGATAATGAATTTAACAATTTTAAGGGAAGCGGATGTGGCTCAAGCAATTGGGCTCCCGCCTACCACACGGGAGGTCCGTGGTTCGGTTCCTGGTACCTCCTAAAGAAGACAGAGCGCTGGAGCAACAGGCAGGCGCCGGCAGCTCGTGCAGCAAGATGACAGGACAAGAAACAGAAGAAGAAAAAACATAATGAGAGGCATACCAAAGGAGGGAGCAGAGGCTTCTGGCGCCTCCTAAAAAGGACAAGCAAGACAGTGAGCTGGTGCCATGGGCAGGCACAGCAAGCTGACACAACAAGAGACTCAAGAAAAGCATGTGAGAGACAGAACAAAGCAGGGAGCGCGGGTTCCTGGTGCCTCTTAGAGAACACATTGAGCTGACATGACAGGCAGGCACGGCAAGCTGATGCAATAAGATGATGCAACAAGAGACACAAGGAGGAAGAACACAATGAGAAACACAACAAAGTAGAGAATGCAGGTGGCCTAAGCAATTAGGCACGTCTCGCGCACATTGGAGGTCCTGGGTTCAGTTCCCAGTGCCCACTAAAGCAGCAAAGAAGACAGACACAGCAAGTGCAAACAACGAGGAGGAGGGGAGAGGTAAATAAATAAAATAAATCTTAAAAAACAAAACAAAATAATTTTAAAGAGAGGCATGTCAAACCCGGGGCAGAAATTCCACCCTGGGTGATGAGACATCTCATGCACCAACGTGGGGAGAAAATCTAAAGAGATGCATTCGCACACGTTTCACATCAAATTATGTTACAGAATATTTAAATATTAAAATGTGAAAAGTAAAACGATCGACGTTCAGGACACACACGTCAGCGTATGTGGGAGCCAGACCCTGTGGTTTGACTCCCCAGGACAATTACCTGCAGGATACTAACACCAAAATGCTGAGGCTCCAAAGGAAAACCTTGGAACCTAAATACAAGCGTCCCTTTGCCCGCTGAGCAACTGCATGGGAAGAGGATGAGTGCCTGCTTCCATGTATGAGGTGCTGGGTTCAGTCCCTGGTATCTGGGAGGGAGAGTGGAAGGAAGGGAGGCGGGGGGGGGGGGGGGGGGGGAAGGAAGGAAGGAGGGGAGGGAGGGGAGGGAGGAGGATCTGCATAAAGCAGCGTTCAAGACGGGGGAAGAGGGCTCCGGGGGGTGCTGTCCCCTGCCCAGAGTCTGGCTGACGTCCAATCCCCAGAACCGGGGACCACGCGCCCGCGCGAGGCAAAGCATGACCGAGTTGGGGTTCCTGCGGTGGGAGGTCCTGCAGAGGATGTGCCTCGGGTCTTCCTAAGAGGGAAGGAGGCCGGGTGGAGGGAGCCGGACTGGAAGATGCTCCAGGTGGGCCTGGAGACGGTGCGGGTTCACGAGCCCAGGAGCGGGGCCTCTCGAAGCTGGAACAGCAAGAAAACGGAATCTCCCTGGAACCTGCAGCCGCGCCCACGCCCTGACATCAGCCTGCAGCCCCCAGCGAGCCTCCTGGCTCTAGAACTGTTGAGAGTCTGGGCTCGTCCAGTCCCCCAGAGGGCACCCAGGGGCCAGGCAGGCGGTGCCGGGAGTGAGGGCCACTGCAGGCTCCCAGCTGGACGCCCCGAGAGCTCTCCACGGGGCTGAGGGCTCTGCCGGGCGCACAGCCACCGGCCCCCTGCGTCCACCCCAGCGCAGCGCCCTCCCTCCCCGGTGTTGTCGCAAGCCTGCTGGCCATCTGTCCTGCAGGCCCCTCTCCGTCCCAAGACTCTCCTGAACTCCACGGCCGTGTCCACGCCACACCAAGGATGACTCCTCAGTGGGAAAGAGCTCTGATAAGCCCACGAGGAAAACACGGACTCCCTGATGATAGGAAAATGGCCTGAGGGCACACGGGACTTCAAAGAGAAACAGAGATGGCCATGGAAGTTTGAGACGCTGCAGAGCCCTCAGTCCTGGAGGAATTCAGGTTAAACAAGGATTCCCATTTCCCCTGGGCACGTTGGAGACGCCCGAGGGGCTCCGAACACCAAGCAGTGCGGGCTGGGAGCTGGGGGGAGCAGCCCCTGGGGCCCTTCACTGTGCTCTCAGCCCGGAAACTCCAGTTCTGAGATTTAATCCTAAAGCAGCAGCAGACGGCTGTGCAAAACACATGCAGGGCATTTGCTGCCATGTTGGTTCTCACTGGGAAATTAAAGAGCGAATGTCACAAAAGTTACATGATCTTTATGCAAACATCAGTGGCGTGGACAATCATCAAAATGATAGTAAGTCTCCATATTTACCAGTATAGGGCATATTTTCGAAGATACGCTAAGCAAAAGAAGCGGATTTTTTAAACGGCCTGGTTTGATCGTGAACGGAAGGTCGAGGCTTTCATTTTCTATTTCCTCGTGTCTGCGTGTTCTCGTTTTGGCGAGTCTCTTGTACACTCTGCCTTAGCTCCACGGTTGGAATGAGAAGAACCACAGAGCGGCCCGTGGCCTCCCCCTCCTGTCCGGCCCCTTCAGGGCCCTGGTCGTTGGGTCAGGGCCCACGGGCCGCGTCCTCCCCTGGGACCCTCCCTGCCTCACGACACCTGCGCAGGCCCCACTTGCAGGGGATGGGGTCCTCGGGGCACCTGCCCTGCGCAGCTGAGGGCAGAGGCGGGGCTGACGGGCACCCGGCGGGCGTGCTTCCAGGGGACAGGGTGCTCGGGGGCACTCCGCGGCTGCGGGCGGAGGCGGGGCTGACGGGCGCCCGGCGGGCTTGCTTCCAGGGGACGGGGTCCTCGGGGCACTCCCCGCGGAGCTCCGGGTGCAGCGGCCCCCGCCGGCCCCTGCAGGGCTGTGGGCGGAGGCGGGGCTGACGGGCGCCCGGCGGTTGTGTGCTTCCAGGCAGCCACGACACGATGAGCTACAGCCTGGACAAGACATCGCCCATCTCCCGCGGGAAGCCCAGGCTGCTGCGGCTCCTGGCCAAGGCCGTGCCCTGCCTCACGCGGCCCGTGGTGCTGCGGTGGTCCGTCACGCAGGTGAGGGGCCCCGGGGAGCTTGGCTGGAGGGCGGGAGGCGCTGTCCCCCAGGGCCACGGCACCCGTCCAGGGCGGCCCCCTCAGCCCAGCCTGCGCCCTGGGCCAGCCGTGGGAGGGTGGTTTCCGTGGGGGGTGGGCAGGAGAAGAGGGGGCCACCCCACATGGCCCCCGTCCCATTCTGTGACACCGGATCCTGTGCCAGAGCACTGGACAAGGCGCTCCCTGTCCTCAGGTGCTGGCTTGGACGGGCCCACCCTCCGGGGAAGCAGGTCACAGCCGCCCCGGGGACCCCAGGGGGTCCCGTCCTTGTGGGCTCTATTCCCAGGGATGGGTCTGCGAGCTGCTCATCTGGAGATGCCTTCTCTCACTGGCCCAGCACCGGGACCGTGATGGTTTTTTCCTCTTTCCTATTAGGGGGTATGGCATATGAATATATATAAACATACATCAAATAAGTGTGAAGTGTATTGATATTATAGAGATAGAGATAGAGGATAGATTAACCAATAGATGATAGATTAATCGATACACAGATGATAGATGATAGAGATAGATGATAGATGAATCAATAGATAGATTGATAGAGCAATCGATAGATGGTAGAAAGATGATAGATGATAGATCAATCAATAGATGGTAAAAAGGAAGATGGCAGATGAGATAGATAATAGAGAGGTGATACATAGATAATAGATAATAGATCAATCAACAAATAGATGATAGATATGATAGATGAATCGATAGGTGATAGAAAGATGATAGATGACAGATCAATAGATGGTAAAAAGGAAGATGGCAGAATGAGATATATATAGATATAATAGATGATGACATAGAGAGATAGGTAGGTAGATAGAAGTAGATAGATGATAGATGGATAGATAGATAGATAGATAGATAGATAGATAGATAGATAGATAGATAGATAGATAGATAGATAGTAGAGAGATGATAGATAGATAATTGTCTTCCTTTGCCACAGGGCAAAACCCAGTACCAGAACTGGATTGGCTTTTATAAAGGGCATTTATTTAGGGTGAAATCTTACAGTTTCGAGACTGTGAAATGTCCAAACCCAGGCACCATCAGAGACGCTTTCTCCCCGAGGTCAGCTGCTGGGGACCCGGCGTCCTGCCGCATGGGCCCGGGCACAGGGCTTGTCTCCTCAGCTGTGGGCTGCTCCGTGGCCCGAGCCCCTCGGGGGCCTCTTTCTGCGCCTCTGCTCTGCTGGTTCCAGCTCCCAGGACCTCTCCCGTCCTCTTGGGGCTTCTCTTTTTCTCTCTCATGGCAGGATCACCCCCGCGGCAGCCTTTCTCTCTGTCTCCATTTACATAAGACCCGGCCAGAGGGCAGACTCAACCTGAGCCACGCCTCACTGCGGAGGCCCAATTAAAAGCCATCTAATCAAGTGATCTAAAGTGAATCTAATGCAATCAAAGGGTGCCGCCAACAGGAATAGCTGCATTTAAGAACAAATCTTTTCCTGGGATTCGCAAAACTCAAACTGTCACAATAATACACCATTTTAACCATTTTAAGTGGAATTCAGTGGAATTACATCCACAATGTTGTGCTACTAGAGGGTGTTAACAGAGAGAATTACAATATGGAAGATTGGAGTATAATTTAAATGTTGTAACACAAATGCCTAGGAAAAAAGACAGAAAGGGAAGACATAATCCTTGTTTCACTGAAAGTTTTTGAGCAGCAGGTTTAGAATTAAATGTAAATTTCACTATGCTTTTTTTTACTTTTCTACATTCTCCAAATATTAAAATAATAAAATACACTGTGGAAAACAGTTTGGCCGTTCCTTGAAAATTTAAACATAGATTTACCATATGATCTGGCAAACCCTCTTTTAGGCATAGACCCAAAAGAAAGGAAAGCGGGACTTGAACAGGTACCTGTATACCAGCGTTCACAGCCGCATATTCACAACTGACCAAAGATGGAGCCTCCCCAGTGTCCGTCAGCAGATGATGGAGAAACAAAATGTGCTCCATCCACACCACGGAACATTATTCAGCCACAAAAACAAGTAACGCATGGTGCCACCCGAACGGACCTTGAAAAAAGTATGCCAAGTGACTTAAGTCAGACACAAAAGACCAGATACGGTTCCAATTCTATGACACATTTACAATAAGCAAATTCAGAGATGGAAAGTAGATTACTAGGGGCTGGGAGGAGGAGTGAGGATTTATCATTTACCGGGGATGGACTTTGTGTTTCGAGTGATGAAGAAGCTTTGGTAATGGACGGTGGTGATGGCTGCACAGCAGTGTCAAATCCACTGAATTGTACAATCAAAATGGTTAAAATGGCAAATTTTATGTTATGCATGTTATCACAATTCTAAAAACTTTTTAATTAAAAAGCAAACAAAAATCCCAGCAGCAACATACATCACCAGCTGAAAGATGCACCGTAACGTGTAAAGAACAACTTATGGGATGCGTGGCGTCTTCCTTCCTCCATCTGCTGAGCCTGGGGCCTGCTTGGTTGTTGTTGCTGTTTTCGTTATTTTGTTTTTGTTTGTTTTTCTCTATCTTTTAAATGTTACATTAAAAAAATGTGAGGTCCCCATATACCCCCGCCCCCCCCCCCCCCAGTCCTCCCACATCAACAACCTCTTTCATCGTTGTGGCACATTCATTGCATTTGGTGAATACATTTTGGAGCACTGCTGCACCGCATGGATGATAGTTTACATTGTAGTTTACACTCTCCCCCAGTGCACCCAGCGGGTTATGGTAGGGTATACACTCTTCCGCAGTCCATTCAGTGCATTATGGCAGTACATACAATGTCCAGCATCTGTCCCTGCAGCACCACCCAGGACAACTCCAAGTCCTGAAAATGCCCCACATCTCATCTCTTCCTCCCTCTCCCTGAGCAGCTCCCGTGGCCACTGTCTCCACATGGATCTACAGTTTCTTCCATTCCTGCTTGGGTCTGGCATGGGGAGCCCCGGGATCGCCTGGAGCTGACGAGGAGGGGGGAGGTCCTGCCCGCTGCCACCCTGGTGGCCTAAATGGCCCCTGCCCGGGAGGAGGCTGACCCTTCCCGCAGGCACGGCCACCAGAGCTGCTTCCCTGCTCCAGTGTGACGCCTAGTCCTCTCCTGGACGCTGGCACGCCCGCTGAGCGCAGCCCCCTCCCTGGCACCGCTGGGGTCTCCCGGGGGCGGTGGCACCTCCCGCAGGACCCCTCGGGGGTGCCCAGCGCCCCGCGCATTTTGAGCAACCGCCACCCACAGGTGCTGCCCGTCACGCAGCAGCTGGACGCCGGCGTGCGCTACCTGGACCTGCGCATCGCGCACATGCTGGAGGGCTCGGAGAAGAACCTGCACTTCGTGCACATGCTGTACACCAAGGCGCTGGTGGAGGTACCGATACACCACTGCGCTGGTGGAGGTACACGGGGCGGAGTGCGTGGGACATGCTGGCCGCCAGGCGAGCGCGCCTCCCCGGGCCGAGCCCGGGGTCCGCGGCTGCTCAGAGCTTGTCCCCCAGCAGCGGAGCGGGAAGCACGGGGACGGCCCCACGTGTTGCGGCCAACACTGGTCCCGCACGGGTTGGAGAGGCGCCGAGCGCGCGCAGATTCCGAGATGAGGTGGGGGCCGGGGAGGGGCGGCCTGCGTGCTTGCCGCGTTGCTTTCCGAGAAGGCTGGCGTGCGTCCAGCCCCGGCAGATGTGAGGGCTACCTTGGAGACCCTGAGTTCCCCTCCCATCCCTTGATGCTGACCGCACGCCTTCACCTCCCACCCCGCAGGTGCCCCTGAGCTGGCAGCACACCCGGAGTTCCCCCAGGACCTCTTGCGTTCTGCAAAGTGGGTCCCCGTTTCTCCCCAACTCCAGTCTAGGCTTTTTTCATTCCATTCTCCAGCCCACAGCCAGAGGGGCGTTTTGAAAGTCCATGTATGCTCTGGCCACTGTCCTGCTTAAAACCTGCCAGCTGAGGCCTGTGTCCTCCTTCCAAGCTCGGTGGGACCCTCGTGGTCTGGAGGCAACGTCTGGGAGATTCATGCCCGCCGCACTCTGTGCTGGCCTGCACACTGCCGCCACTTCCAGACCCTGCACCTTTGCACGCACGGTGCCCCCTGCTGAGTGTGCATGGGCAGGCATGGACATGCACAGACCTGTATGAGCACACATGTAGGCTGACATGCACGCACACATAGGCGTGTATGTATGTGCACATACCTATGTACATGCCCGCACACTTGTAGGCACACATGTATGTGCGCGTATACTCGTGCATGCACATGCCCACGCACCCACATGCACGCAAATGTATGCAGATACACATATGCATGCACGCGTGTGTGCACATGCATGTATATGCCCCCACACACATACATGTACCTCTTTACCCAGACAACTGCCCCTCCTTTCCCCTCGGCTGAGCTGCCCACCCCCGTGGCTCCTGGCTCAGCTGCCCTCCCCAGGCCAGTGGCCGGGGCTGCCTCCTCCGCAAAGCCTGGTGTCCCCCAAGGGCCCGGCGCACAAGTGACACACTGGCCAAGCGGCCCTGGAACGAGCGCGCGTGTTCGTCCTCAGAAGCACGGGGGTGCTGTCCTCCCACGCGTGCTGTGGGGATCCCTGAACCCTTCTCTCCTGCTTCTTCCCAGGACACACTCACTGAAATTTCCGAGTGGCTGGAGAACCACCCGCGGGAAGTGGTCATCTTAGCCTGCAGGAACTTCGAAGGAATGACCCCGGAGCTGCACGAGTACCTGGTCACCTGCCTCAGGAACATCTTTGGGGACATGCTGTGTCCCCGAGGGGTGAGGGGGGGCGCTGCCGTCCCAGGCTTTGGGGGGGGCTGTTGTTCCTGCTGGACCATCCCCTGTGGGCTCCTGAGTTAGCTCTGGGTTGAACAGCCCTTCTCGCAGGGGCTCTCTGGCTGTCGTTCCTGCTTGGCTGTCTCCTGTGGGCTCCTGAGTTAGCTCTGGGTTGAACAGCCCTTCTTGCAGGGGCTCTCTGGCTGTCGTTCCTGCTTGGCCGTCTCCCGTGGGCTCCTGAGTTAGCTCTGGGGTCAGGAGCCGTTGAACAGCCCTTCTCGCAGGGGCTCTCTGGTCGCAGCTGCTTTCAGGCCCAAGGTCGGACGCGGCACTGGGGTCGCTGCAGGTCTTTCCAGTGAAGCTCACGGCCTGTTGAGAAAGTGTCCCCGCATTCTGATGCTGGAAGCAAGGGCCACCCACGGCTGGCGTCTCGTCTCCTTGGCGGGGACGAGATCAGCCCCATTAGTACGTCACTAACGAGGGAGTTAGCACAGGTGTTTCCACGTGTGGGTTGTGATTTCAAAGAAAAACGCCGATGCTGCCCGGGCACCCGCCCCCGATGCCCGGCCCGCGCCCACCCCTCCCCGCTGCTCTGCCTTCCAGGACGTGCCGACGCTGCGCCAGCTGTGGGTGGCCGGCCGCCAGGTCATTGTCTCCTACGAGGACGAGTGCGCCGTGCGCAGGCACCCGGAGCTGTGGCCCGGCATCCCGTACTGGTGGGGGAACAAGGTGAAGGCCGACAAGCTCATCGGCTACCTGGAGTCCATGAAGAGCTCCGGACGCCCAGGTGGCTGCACTGCGTTCTCGGGCGGGAGGGCGCAGAGGGCAGGTGGCTGCGCTGCGTTCTCGGGCGGGAGGGCGCAGAGGGCAGGTGGCTGCGCTGCGTTCTCAGGCGGGAGGGCGCAGAGGGCAGTGCAGGCTCTGCTGTGTGGGGGCGCGTACATTTCTCCCTAAATATACATACATATACAGGTACACGTGCATATACATATATGCACAGACACCTAAGCCTACACGTTCACATTCACACACGTATGCACATGCACATGTACACACATATATACATGTACCATGCCTACATATACCCACGTGCACCCAAACACACATGTTCACATACATTTACATATATACACACTTGTGCATGTGCCCATTTACTCGTATACGCCTGTACATGTGCATCTACATATACACATATATAAACTGCTCATGCACATACAAATATGCACATACATACATGCATGAAAATACATATTCATGTACAAACACAGTAGCATGTACATATACGCATGTACACATAAAATCTATACTGAGGCATATAGAGTGAAACCTCCTCTGACCCCAGGTGCACCCCAGGCCCCCCTCTGGAGGTGCTGGCTTGTGAGGGCGCAGTGCGAGAGCAGGGCCTGAACGTGCCGCGTGCAGCGAGCTGCTTCTGCTCACGTTCTATTTCGCTGCACGTGCACTGGACGTGGAGATCCACTGGTGCTTATTGGATGTTGGTACGTGCCGGGCACCCGCCCTGCTTTACGTACCGATCATAAAATCTTCACGGCAGCCCGGGAAGCAGGAAGCACGGCTGCCCCCTCCCCTGAGAAGCCGAGTGCTAGCCCGAGGCGTGGCGGTGCCGGGAGCTGCGCTCAGCTCACGCGCCCTTGGCGCCCTCTCAAATGTGGCGTTCTTATTAGTTTGAGCTTCCTTCCCAAAGGGCTGCGTGGCCCCCATTTGGCATGTGCGCCCTCGCTGGACCACTCCCTGCCTTGCCAAGTCACCAGCAGCTCTGCACCCACCCTCCAGGGCTCTGGCCAGCTCGGCCCCTCGGGGCGACCGCCCCGCGGGCCGGGGGCTCTGACGCCGCGAGGACGTTTAGCCTCCGTATGCTTGGCTTTCCTCAGCCTGAGCCGGTTTCCTTCTAGATCTTCCTCTTTTTAGGGAGTTTATTAGGGTAGAAGCTTATAGTTCTGAGGCTCTGAAATGCCTGAATCGAGACACAGCTAGAGCTGCTGCCTCACCGGCCACCGGCCGTCCTGGACTCTGGCCGCAGGCAGGCCGGGGGCGGCTCTGCACAGGCCCCGCCTTCTCCTCCAGGTCCTTCTGTCCAGTCGCTCCAGGCGGTGAGCACTGGCAGTGGTCGGCTGACTCGCCCCTCAGGCCAGCCCTGGGGGCCTCCCTCCGTCCTCTGTGCCCGCTGACGCCAGCCTCCGGCCTCCAGGAACCTATCCTGTTTCTGAGGCTTCTCTGGGCTGCTTTTGCTCTTTTGTGGCCATGGCTGGATGAGCAGGAACGGCCACTGGTTTGGGAGTCCATGCGCGGTCAGGGGACCAGCGCCCGTGGGTCCGTGGATCAGCGGCTGAGTGGGGCTGCGTTCGTGGCTCGGCGCGTCCCACCACGGTTAGCCGCTCCCTCGGGGACACACAGCCTTCTCTGGGGGCCAGCGCCACCTGGCAGTGATTTCCTAAACAAAGCAAGCTGCGCTCACCGACACCACCTGCCAAACGTGCTGGAAACGTGCAGGCATTTTGCCACCACGTGACTTGACTGCTGCAGCCGGGCTGCTGATTGGAGCAGGGGCTCTGCTCCCTGCCTCGTCCAGCCCCTGGTGACCCCAGGCCCCGCTCCCTGCTTGTCCAGCCCCCAGGTCCCGCCCCCTGCCTCGTCCAGCCCAGGCCCCTCTCCCTGCCTCGTCCAGCCCAGGCCCTGCTCCCTGCTTGTCCAGCCCCCAGGTCCTGCCCCCTGCCTCGTCCAGCCCAGGCCCCTCTCCCTGCCTCGTCCAGCCCCCAGGGCCCCCTCCCTGCCTCGTCCAGCCCCCTGGCCCCGCTCCCTGCCTTGTCCAGCCCCCAGGGCCCCCTCCCTGCCTCGTCCAGCCCCCAGGGCCCGCTCCCTGCCTCATCCAGCCCCCAGGGCCCACTCCCCGCCTCGTCCAGCCCCCAGGGCCCGCTCCCTGCCTCGTCCAGCCCCCAGGCCCCGCTCCCCGCCTCGTCCATCCCCCTGGCCCCGCTCCCCGCCTCGTCCATCCCCCAGGCCTTCTCCCTGCCTCATCCAGCCCCCAGGGCCCACTCCCCGCCTCGTCCAGCCCCCAGGGCCCGCTCCCTGCCTCGTCCAGCCCCCAGGCCCCGCTCCCCGCCTCGTCCAGCCCCCTGGCCCCGCTCCCCGCCTCGTCCATCCCCCAGACCTTCTCCCTGCCTCGTCCATCCCCTGGCCCCGCTCCCTGCCTCGTCCAGCCCCCTGGCCCTGCTCCCTGACTCGTCCAGCCCCCTGGCCCTGCTCCCTGACTCGTCCAGCCCCCTGGCCCGCTCCCTGCCTCGTCCAGCCCCCAGGTCCTGCTCCCTGCCTCGTCCAGCCCCCAGGCCGCTCCCTGCCTCGTCCAGCCCCCAGGCCCCACTCCCTGCCTCGTCCAGCCCCCAGGGCCCGCTCCCTGCCTCGTCCAGCCCAGGCCCCGCTCCCTGCCTCATCCAGCTCCTGGCGGCCGCATCTTCCCTGGGCTGCAGCTCCCTGCTGTCCAGATCCCATCCCTCTTGGCGCTCCTCTCCAGCCTCCGCCTGCCTCCCTGGTTCGGCCGCGTGGTTGCACTGAGGCCGCTCTGGCAGTCCTGGGGTTCTCCCGCCCCAGGGTCCCCACCACACCTGCCAAGGGGCTTGGACCACAGACGACAGGCTCCGCGCCCAGGGACACCTCTCGGGTGGGCCTCGGCGCCCGCTCGTGGGAGCCAGCCGCGGTTTGGCGTCCCCGCTGAGCGCTGCGTGCCCTCGCTCCCGGGACGCCGTGCAAAGCGGGCAGGCGAGGAGCGTGGGGGCCCGAGCGCCGCGTGACCGCGCCCTCTCTTTTCAGACGAGCTGTTCGTGGCGGGCATCAACCTCACGGAGAACCTCACGTACGTGCTGGCGCACCCGGCCGCGTCCCTCGAGACGCTGACGCTGCCCCACCTGCCGCACCTGGGCGCCTGGGTCCGCGAGCAGCGGCCGGGGCCCGGCGCCGGCTGCACCAACATCATCGCCGGCGACTTCGTGGGCGCCGGCAGCTTCGCCCGCGACGTCATCGAGCTCAACGACAAGCTGCTGCGCTGACGCCTCTTCCCCCCAGAGGCTGCGTGGCGAGGAGCGCCGGCCGTGCGCCCTCCCTGACTTGGCTTTCCCCGGAGCGGCCGCCGTCCCCGGTCGGCCGGTTCTCTCCCCGCTGGATTTACCGTATGAGCTGATGAGTAAACGTGGCCCCTTAGCGACACACCTGTGGGCGTGGGGCCTTGGGCCCACCCCAGGGGTCCGTGTCCTGTCACGGGGGGCCGTAGAGACCCCAGGATGGAGCGTAGAGGGCGCCACGGCTCCTTCCACCCCGGTGCCCTCAGTTAGGACACGTGGGACGGACCGAGGACGCGGGAATCCTGCTGGGGAGAGATGAAGAGCTCACGAGGAGGGACCTGTCTTCTTCTCCAAGGATGGAGCCCAGTGCCTCGTGCGTGGGAAGCAGGCGCTCAGCCGCCGTGCTGCGCCCGCTGCCCAGCAATAACCCGTGTTAAATTCCCGTGGAAATGGCGGCCGGCGCCGCCCCCGGCCCAGCGGGTCTCCTGGGGCCGGCTGGACAGACTTCCCCGGGCTGCCGACGGGAACCAGCCCAGGGCTGCTGCAGGCGCCTGTGCCCAGGGGGCAGCGGCCGTGCTGGGAGGACGCCGGACTCGTGCGCCTCAGATCCAGAGGCTACCCACAGCCTCCCCTCCGTGCAGGCGTGAGGCGCGAGGGGGGTGGGCGCACAGGAGCAGCTCAGGTTAGGAGGCAGCAGGTACTGCCAGGTGTGACCAGAAACCTCGGGTTTGCACGGAGTGACGGCCCCCACGGAGGCCACAGCGTCACCGGGCCCTCACTGTGTCCTCGCAGCCCTCCCTTGGGCTCTGCTCCGGCCCTGCCAGGGGAGACACCCCTTAAATGGGGGCCTGAGCCTGCCCCTCCCACCCCCTCCCACCCTCTCCCGCCCAGGGGAGACGCTGCCCACTTCGCTTCCACGCTGCGGACAGCCAGTCCTACTTGTTCTTTTTTTTTTTCTTTAAAGACTTATTTTTTATTTCTCTCCCCTTCCTCCCGCCCCCCAGTTGTCTGCTCTGTGTCCATTCGCTGTGTGTTCTTCTGTGACCACTTCTATCCTTCTCAGCGGCACAAAGAATCCATGTTTCTTTTTGTTGCATCATTTTGTGTCAGCTCTCCGTGTGGGCGGCACCATTCCTGGGTAGGCTGCACTTCCTTTCCTACCGGGCTGCTCTCCTTATGGGGCGCACTCCTTGCGCATGGGGCTCCCCTACGCGGGGGACACCCCTGCGTGGCACGGCACTCCTTGCGCGCATCAGCACTGCGCATGGGCCAGCTCCACACGGGTCAAGAAAGCCTGGGATTTGAACCTTGGACCTCCCATGTGGTAGGCGGATGCCCCATCCATTGGGCCAAGTCCGCTTCCTTCCTACTTTTTCTTGTGCTCCCTGAAATTTCGCCCTCAGTGCGTTTCGTACTTTTCTGCGGCCTCCAGACTCCAGTACTGGATTCCCCGTTTTCCAAGCAGGCTCTCGTTCTGCTTTCCATCGTGCAGGGTTCCCAGAGTCCACACCCTGGAGGGCACAGGAGCTCGTGTCATCCAGGAAGCTTCCCGGGGCTGGTGGCTTGGGTTCCTGGAGCTCCCGCCCCGTGTACCCCCGAGAGGCACCTCCGGAGCCCTGTCTGCTCCCGCCCTGGCAGCCGTCCTTGGCGTTGCTCAGCCCATGTGGGTCCAGTCCTCCCTGGGGCCACTTTGCTCGCAGCACAGGCCGCCAGGGTCAAATGAAGGCACAGAACGTGCAGAGGACAAGCTTGTCGACCGGTTCCAGCGGCAGCCTCAGACCCGCGGCTTCACGGGATCCGGCTTCTGGAAAAGACGAGCTGGATGCTCAGCAGGCGCCAGCCGGAGACAGGGACCTCAGCGGTTAAGGAAAACGTGCTGACTGTGTCCCTCCAGTGTGCACCGTGGTCGCCTGACCTGGAGCAATGCAAACCACTTAACTCTATTAATAAAATAAAGGAAACGCGGGTAGGCATTTGCTGTCACACACACGACGGCGACATCCTCAGCCGGTTCGTCCGTCGTGTTTGGAAGGAGCTTTAGGGTCAAGTGAATTAGTGCCTCGCGCGGACCTTAGGGAGTTTGCAGACACCTGTTGAGCCTCCTTCCTCCTCCGTTTATTTTTGTCATACAAATTCAGGAGATGGCCCCGAGTTTTGGATTTTGTAGAATGTTAAGCGTTCTTAGCACCATTACACAAAGATGGATTTTGGGGACTTTCAGAGGGGCGTGTCCTGTCAGAAAACACCTTCCTGGCAGGGAATGGCTTCATGGCCAACTCACGTCCACCGAGAAATAACAACAGGTGCCGCAAGGCCACCGAGGCGTTTACCTGGGGTCTTGGGACGGCAATTCAGAGAGCGCAGATTCAGGGGCAGCCCGCAGTGTCCGCTGGGCACTGCCAGGCACAGGTTTGTAGAGAGAAAGGCGGCCTACGCGGTCTGTGGCTGCTGGATGCTGGGGCGCCACACGCCCCTCGGGTTAGCTCCTCACTCCCTCGGCCTTGCTGGCGTCTTGGGATTTTGAGGACCAGGCGTCTTGAGGCTGTGCGGTCGGGGGCAGCTTGTGGTGCCTGCAGAGAACTGACCAAGCGGGGCCTCCTGACTCTTCTTTTTTTTTCATTTTTTTATTTCCTTTTAAATGTTACATTCAAAAAATATGAGGTCCCCATATACTCCCCACCCCCCTCACCCCACTCCTCCCACATCAACAACCTCCTTCATCATCGTGGGACATTCACTGCACCTGGTGAGTACATTTTGGAGCACTGCTGCTCCATGTGGATTATAGTTTACATTGTAGTTTACACTCTCCCCCAGTCCACCCAGTGGGCCATGGCAGGACGCACAATGTCCAGCATCTGTCCCTGCAGCACCTCCAAGTCACGAAAATGCCCCCACATCTCATCTCTTCTTCCCTCTCCCTACCGTCAGCAACTACCGTGGTAGACTATCAGTAAGTCCACTCTCATCCATACTCTATTCCTCCATCCTGTGGACCTGGGATGGTGATGTCCACTCCACCTCTATATCGAGAGGGGGCTTAGATCCCACATGGATGCCGGATGCCATTCTGCTTGCAGCTGTAGGCACTCTTGGCTCCCTGGTGTGGTGGGTGACCTTCTTCACCTCCCTGTTAGCTGGCCAGGGTAAGTCCAATGAACCAGAGAGTAGGCTGGCTCTATTTTAAACCCCTGAGCTGAGGAAATTAAACTTTATCCCTTTTCACGCCAGCTGAGGGCAGACGTCAGCCCCGGGGAAAGGAGCCGAGCGCTGCCACCACCTCCGCAAGCCGCGCAGCCCCAGGTGTCTGTCAAATGGGCGCGGCTCGTGTCTCCCCTCCACCTCTGCGATACCCACCCCCCGCCCACTACTTCTCAGCAGGGGGGCTCTGCACCACGGCCCGGTAGGTGCCTGGGGTCCCCTCTCCCTGCCCCTTCCAGGGGGGTGGCGTACCCCGTCTGTACCCCCATCCCCGTGCTCTCCCTGCCGCCCTCCCCACTGAGCACCAGAGGCTGCAGGTGCCGGGCCCTGCGGGGACCCCAGGTCAGGCAAGGGTGCTTCACTTGGGGCCGCTTTGCGGGTGGGGGCAGCAGGACACGGCTCGCAAAGCAGGGGGCAGCTTTGCAAAGGCTCCATGGGTCTGGGGCGGGGACCCCCGGGAGGCGAGGGGACGGGCTGATCCAGGAAGTCACCAGGCCAGGTCAGCAGGTGGGTGAGGCCGGCGCAGGCCAGCGGGCTTGGGAGGTGCCTTCGCCCCGATCAGGCCACCTGGAGCCCTGGATGGGGCTGGGGGCTGGGGCTGGGGGCTAGCCCACGGCCGCTTAGGCTCTGGGCGTCTGGGCAGGCTAGGAGACACGGAGGTCAGGGTCCTCCGGCCGGGTCCTTCCCTTTGTCCTGCAGTCCAGGTGTCCTTCTCTGCTGCCCACAGCCCCACGGCCATCAGGACGGGGTGGGGGAGTTGGAGGTCCCCAGCTTGGCAGGAGGAAGAACCAGTCTCGGGGCACCCAGCCCCCTCCCCCCTGCAGCTTGCTGGATCCTGCAGGCCGCCCCCTCTCAGCAGCTGATCCCCCCAGGTTGGGAGGCTGCAAGGGAGGACGTCCTGGAGGGGACCCCCAAGAGCCAGTGTCCGAGCCTCCTGGGGTACCAGGACCCCAGTCCAGCAGCTGAGCCATTGGATGGACTTACTGGTGTTCTACTATGAACTACTGTGACTAGCAATGGAAGAAACTGTAGCACTGATGTGGAGACAGTGGCCTGGTAGCTGCTGCGAGCAAGGAGAGAGAAGAAGAGGTGTGATGTGGGGGCACTTTTGGGACTTGGAGTTGTCCTGGGTGGTACTGTAGGGACGGATGCAGGACATTCTAAATCCTGCCATAACCCACTGAATGGACTGGGGGAAGAGTGTGAACTACAATATAAACTATAATCCATGAGGTGCAGCAGTGCTCCAAGATGTATTCACCAAATGCAATCAATGTGCCACGACGATGAAGGAGGTTGTTGATGTGGGAGGAGTGGGGTGAGGAGGATAGGGGGTATACAGGAACCTCATACTTTTTAATGTAACTTTTGTGATGTAGGTATCTTCAAAAAAATAGAATTTACAAAAACAATGGGGTGGGGGGATGGGAAGCAGGGTATATGGGAACCTCTTATGTTTATGTTTTCTTCATGTTTTTTAATGGAACGCTCTTTGTGATCTATTAACTTTAATTTAAAAAGCCCTGTGGGCAGGGCAGCTTCTTCTGAGGTCTCAGGGCTGTGGGTGGCGCTGGGGTCCCTCTGGGGTCTGGGTGGCACTCGGCTTCTTTGGGGGTCTCCAGGGCTGTGGCGGGGCTGGGGTCCCTCTGGGGGGTCGGGGCGCCCCCTTGCCTTCCAGCGTCTCGAGGCCCTGCCCCTTGGCCAGTGGCCCCTTCCTCCCATCACTGGTCTCTGACCCCCACCCCCTGCCTCCCCCTTGTAAGACCTGCCAAGTCACAGAGCCCACCTGGACCCCAGGACCCGCCCCTCAGGAGTGCCCACTCGGCTGCGCAGGCCCCTTGGCCACGGCAGAAGAGTCATGGCCCCCAGGCCCGTTTCCGCTGACGGGACCTTCCGGGACTGGGCTTCCACAGGACGGCGCGACTACGGGGGCCGCAGGAGAGGCTGGGGGGATTGGGCCCAGGGCAGCGAGGGGCCGCTGCACACGGGCTGCACGAGGACCACCTGGAGGGGACAGAGACTGCCTTCTCCAGGCCTTCTGGAAAGTTCACTCAACGTTTCAACGTTCAGGACGAGAGGGGCAGAGGCCTTTTTTATCAGTTATCCCTGAAGGCTGAAATTCTGGGACAACTCAAAAGCGCGAACTAAGTGCAAATCTAAAATAGCCCAAAAAATTCTATTAACCTTTCCCTGGTGCCAAGAGGGGAAGACGGTGTCCTCTGCTGCTAGCTGTTTCCCGTAGAAAACGCAATTGAAAGCGCTTCCCGCCCTTTGAGACGCACCGAGTCTTCTCAGGAGCCAGGAGCTTCCAGCCGGCAGCCGGCCCTGCGCCGGGGCGGTCCATCCCGCAGCGGCCACTCTGAGCGGGGACCCTCCGGCCCCGCTCCAGGAAGCTCCACTGCAGGACGCGGCCTCCTGCCCGCCCACAGGAAGCCTTGGTTTTGAGATGCAGGGCGTCCCCGAGCCTGCAGGTGAAAGGCCGCGCTCTCCTCCAGCGGGACGCCTGTTCAGGCGTACAACTCTGGTTTCCGCTTCTCCCTTCGTGGAGACCGCGGCGAGCCTGCCTTCGGACCTTTGTTTCTCCAGTGCCACCAGGGGGAAAAGCAAAAGGCAGTCTGCGTCATCTGAAACAACACACAGGAGAAACTGTGTTTCACGGACGTTTGTTATTTACACAACTGAAGGGCCAGAAGCTCCGGGGCTAGAGATTCCAGTTCACAGGTGGAGGACAGAGCAGGCAGCCTTTGCTGTTTTGGAACGGGAGCATCCGGAGGTAGAGCCGAGCACACGACCCATTTCTCTCCACCGAGGAGAGGCACACGCCGTGGGTTTCGGGGCGCAGCCCGGTGTGGGGCTCGCTCGCCGCTCACGGCAGAGGTCCAGCAGGACGCCGGGCAGAGCTGCTGCCACGTCCCCAAGAGGCCAGAGCAGGCGAGACCACAGGCCGTGGGCGCCTGCTCACCACGGAAAGAGCTTCCTGAACCTGCTGTAGGCGGAGCTGCTGATGACGACCGTCACGTGGGCCGTGCCATCCTCTGGGACCACGTCCACGTCCTGCACCGTCGCCTCCCGGTAGAGCCAGCTGGGGAGGACACACCATGGACGCAGTTAGCGGGGGGCGCCGGCCGGTCCACGCCCGCTGGGACGCCTCCCGATTGAGCCAGCTGGGGAGGACACGCCATGGACACGGTTAGCAGGGGGCGGCAGCCAGTCCCCGCCGGCCGGGACACCTCCCAGTGGAGCCAGCTGGGGAGGACATGCCGTGGACACAGCGGGGGGGTGGCGGCTGGTCCACGCCGGCTGGGACGCAACGCCCACGACCCTCGCACGGCACAGGCTCTCGTGATCAATGCTGACCCTAAAAGAGCCATTTGCCCGACAGGAAGGGAGAACTGTCTTTTTTCCAGGAGGGTGGGGAGCATGGGTGCCAGCCCTGAGTTATAGAAGCAGCGGTCAGGCCTCTGGTGCTCTCAGGTGGAGGAGCGCAGCTGCAGGCCTCAAGTGCACTGGAGGAGCGCAGCTGCAGGCCTCAGGTGCTCTCAGGTGGAGGAGCGCAGCTGCAGGCCTCAGGTGCTCTCAGGTGGAGGAGCGCAGCTGCAGCCCTCAGGTGGAGGTGGGTGCACAGCTGCAGCCCTCAGGGGAGGTGCCAGCTGCAGGGTGTGGCCTCTCAGGACGCCTTGGGCCTCCACCTGCTCCCAGCACCTGCACTGCCAGCTCTCCACCAGCCACGAGGCCCATTTCAGGGGACCCTCGGCCTGCACAGTGAAGCCCCATCGCCCACCCATGGGCCCCGCCTCCGCCCCCCTGCAGACCCCGCCTGCCCGCGGGCCCCACCTCCGCCCCCGTGGCCCTGGCCCCACCCACCTGAGCTGCTCTCCGGCCAGCCTGACTCTGAGGGTGAGCACCTGCCTTCCTGTCGCCCTCAACACGGCATCCTCCAGCGCCGCCTTGAGCTCCTCCAGCCCGTGCCCGAGCAGGGCGGAGACCGCCAGGGCCTGGGGCTCGGGGGGGCTGTAGCTGTGTGGGAAGGGGAACAAACACTGCTCAGCCCAGGGACCCACCAGGGCCGGCCGAGGTGAGGCATGCAGGTGGCGGGTTGCAGACGGCCTCTGACCTCTGCCCTCTGGCTCAGCCTGCCTGGCCGTGGCTGCTTGGCCGGCTCAGGCCAGCGCCCTGGCCCATCTGGGTGCTTAAGATGCAGGACAGCGAGCAGGGACTGTTCTGGAGCCTGGGGTGCAACCTCCAGACATGGAGAGAATTAGGCTGAGGCTCTACCTGGCCACATTCAGCCAGGTGAACTCAGGGGAAGCACAGGCGGGGGTCGGGGCAGGCGGGGGTCGGGGGCAGGCGGGGGTCGGGAGCAGGCGGGGATCAGGGGCAGGCGGGGATCAGAGGCAGGCGGGGGTCGGGGCAGGCGGGGGTCAGGGGCAGGCGGGGGTCGGGGCAGGCGGGGGTCAGGGGCAGGCGGGGGTCGGGGCAGGCGGGGGTCAGAGGCAGGCGGGGGTCGGGGGCAGGCGGGGGTCGGGGCAGGCGGGGGTCAGGGGCAGGCGGGGGTCGGGGCAGGCGGGGGTCAGGGGCAGGCGGGGGTCGGGGCAGGCGGGGGTCAGAGGCAGGCGGGGGTCGGGGGCAGGCGGGGGTCGGGGGCAGGCGGGGATATGGGGCAGGCGGGGATATGGGGCAGGCGGGGGTCGGGGCAGGCGGGGGTCGGGGGCAGGCGGGGGTCAGGGGCAGGCGGGGGTCGGGAGCAGGCAGGGGCCAGGGGCAGGCGGGGGTCGGGGCAGGCGGGGGTCGGGAGCAGGCGGGGGTCGGGGGCAGGCGGGGATATGGGGCAGGCGGGGGTCGGGGGCAGGCGGGGGTCGGGGGCAGGCGGGGGTCGGGGGCAGGCGGGGGTCGGGGGCAGGCGGGGATATGGGGCAGGCGGGGCTCGGGGCAGGCGGGGGTCATGGGCAGGCGGGGGTCAGGGGCAGGCGGGGGTCGGGAGCAGGCGGGTGTCGGGGGCAGGCGGGTGTCGGGGAATATGGGGCAGGCGGGGATATGGGGCAGGCGGGGGTCGGGGCAGGCGGGGGTCGGGGGCAGGCGGGGGTCAGGGGCAGGCGGGGGTCGGGAGCAGGCAGGGGCCAGGGGCAGGCGGGGGTCGGGAGCAGGCAGGGGCCAGGGGCAGGCGGGGGTCGGGGCAGGCGGGGGTCGGGGGCAGGCGGGGGTCGGGGGCAGGCGGGGGTCGGGGCAGGCGGGGGTCGGGAGCAGGCAGGGGTCAGGGGCAGGGGGGTCGGGAGCAGGCGGGGGTCGGGGGCAGGCGGGGGTCGGGGGCAGGTGGGGGTCGGGGGCAGGCGGGGGTCAGGGACACATCTTCCAGATGTGGGGGTGAGGCCAGAAAAGGTTCCGTAGACAGGAGACACTGAGGCCAAGTCTCTACCTGGCCACTCTCAGCCAGGTACACTCGGGAGGCACAGACAGGTGTCAGGGCAGACAGGGGTCGGGACACAACTTTCAGCACATGGGGAGAGAGAAGGAAAGTTTCCATAAAGGAAAGCCTGAGGCCAAGGCTTTACCTGGCCACGCTCAACCCGGGAACCTCAGGGGAGGTGCAGGCAGGGGTCGGGGCAGACAGGGGTCAAGGGAGTTAGATATCAGGGCAGGCAGGTACCAGGGACAGTCAGGTGTCGGGGACAAGTGTCACGGCAGTCAGCCATCTGGGCACACAGGTGTCGGGGACAGTCAGGTGTCAGGACAGGCAGGTGTCAGGGCAGTCAGGTGCCAGGGCAGTCAGCTATCTAGACACACAGGTGTCGGGGCAGGCAGGTGTCACGGCACACAGGTACTAGGAGCAGGCAGGTGTCAGGGCAGGCAGGTGCCAGGGACAGTCAGGTACCAGGGCAGTCAGCTATCTAGGTACACAGATGTCAGGGCAGTCAGGTGTCGGGGACATAGGTGTCGGGGCCATAGGTGTCGGGGCATGCAGCCATAAGTCAGCCACCTGTGCACACAGGTGTCGTGTCGGCCGGCTCACCCCGGCACTAAGTCCACCTTGTTGTGAACTTCCACGACAGAGTCCAGCAGCGGGGCGGGCAGGCGCAGGCTGCGCAGGGTGGACAAAACGCTGGCCTTCTGGAGCTCGGCCTCGGGGTGGCTGACGTCCCTCACGTGCACGATCAGATCCTGCGGGCACGAGCAGAAGCAGGCGTTGGGGCTTCCGCCAAAAGAACAGGGAGCAGCCGGGCCTGGGGGGGCGGGCGCGGGAGACCTGGGCAGGGCTGCCGGGGAGGAGGGGTGCAGTGCCGCGCTGCTCTCGGACAAGGCGGCTCGGGTGCTGCTCTCGGACAAGGCGGCTCGGGCGGCAGGACGCCCCGGGATGGCCCTGGCGCGCTACAGAACCAGCGCAACCGCACCACAATCCCCGGGGCCTCGGCAGACCTGGGAAGGCTGACCCCAGGTTCACATGGAACTGCAGGGGGCTGCGGAGAGCCAAGACCACCTCAGGAACAACAGAGCTGAAGGGCTCGCCCTCCACTTCAAGACTATGAGAAACCAGTCATGAAAGCGGCCAGGGCAGCACATGGAGAACTGAGCTCAAGCTACGGTCAGACATTCCACCAGGCTGCCAAGTCCACCCACAGGGGAAAGGGCTGCTCAACAGACACTGGTAAAACTCAAAACCCATAGGCAAAAGAATGAAACCGGAGCCCTGCCTCACACCATGTGCCAGTGTTAGGTCAGATGGATCAATGACCCAAGCGTAAGAGCTGAAGTTTAGATGAAGACAGAGGGGAAAACCTTCAGGGCCTCGTACGAGACAAAGATGTCCCAGATAGGGTGCCAAAACGCGAGCAACAGGAGAAATAGATGGCACTTCGTATGAGGAAAAAACGTTTGTGCATTTAAGAACATTGTCTGAAACGTGAAAAGACATTCTAAAGAATGGAAGAAAGGGAAGTGGATTTGGCTCAACTGATAAGAAGGCCTACCACACGGGAGGTCCAGGTTTCAAACCCCAGGCCTCCTGACCCATGTGGAGCTGGCCCACGTGCAGTGCTGATGCGCGCAAGGAGTGCCCTGCCACGCAGGGTGTCCCCCATGTAGGGGAGCCCCACGCGCAAGGAGTACGCCCGATTAAGGAGAGCCAGCCCACGTGAAAAAAGCGCAGCCTGCCCAGGCGTGGCGCTGCACACACAGAGAGGTGATGCAGCAAGATGACGCAACATCGAAACAGACTCCCAGTGCCACTGACAAGAATACAAGCAGACACAGAAGAACACACAGTGAATGACATAGAGAGCAGACAACTGGGGGAGAAGGGGAAACTTAAAAATAATAAAATAAATAGGTCTTTAAAAAAAATGGAACAAAATATTTGGAAACTACATATGTAGCAGGAGTTTAATATACAGAATATATAAAGAACACCCACAACTCAGCAACAAAAAAATAAACAATTCAATTGAAAAATGGACAGAAGGCTTAACTATACATCTCTCCAAAGAAGATATACAAGTGGCCAAAGAGTACATGACAAGATGCTCAACATCATTAGCCATCAGGGAAATGCAAATCAAAACCACAATGAGATACTGATGTGGGCTATGGGCGGGAGGCTCTTTGTCTCTTCAGAGATAACCTAAACTATCTGTGACTTGCGGGTGTGGGATGATGAAAGGCTGCAGTCCTGCCCTTGGTGAGCAGGAGACAGTTTAACAATGCAAGGTCTATAAACTTTAAGTATTCAGGGGAAATGCAAACCAAATATGCTAAAAGCTTATCGAATGCCTGAGGTCCATGCTAAAAGCTTACCTAAGATGTAAAAATATATGCTAATTCAAGCCTATTGAGAACTGAAACAAAAAGACCATTTGGCCTTTCCTCTCTGTATAAAAGGGACTAAAAAAATCTTGTTCGGGGCTCGGGATTCAAACAGAAAGTTCCCGAGTCCAGCCGGCTGTCAATAAACCATTTTTCCTTCTCAAAATCATTCCTGAGTCCTGGCCTCTCTATACTCAAATAATTAAACTTCTCTCAAATTCTACAACATTTTTGGCGACTCTGGTGGGACACAAACGAAGGCCAGAAACGGTAGCATTTTGCTGCCCCTTCCAAATCCCCGAGGAAGCCGGGAGGACTCGGATGAACCCCAAATCTGGGCGCCCCTGGATTAAATTTAATCCAGAAAAGATGTGGGCTCCACCAGAATCTTCCCGACAAAAATCGAGGGCAATGGAAGGTCTGAAGAGAAAGCTTCTGGGAACGAAAAAGAACTCTGAACATGGAAGAAGGTAAGACTCCCCGGGTGAGCACAGTCTGGGAGGTCCTAGCTTTAATTGCTAGGAAGGGGAGGCTGATCACCTCCCGAGGGAACCCTAGTAGCCCCAGAAGGCTGGGGGGAAGCCGTTCTCTCTAGGCTTGGGAAAAGGAGAAAAACCAGGGAAAAGCCCTGGTGTTTTGGGTTTGTCTAACTGCACGTTAGAATCTGGTACTGGTCTTATATCCACTGAAGGAGTGGAGTCTTGATTTCAATAGGAAGGGCTGTGTATAGGTTTGAGTCCTAATGTCCTGGAGAAAAACCGGAAAAAAGCCCCGGTGTTTTGCGTTTGTCTAAATGCATGTTAGAATCTGGTACTAGTCTTATATCCACTAAAGGAGCGGAGGCTTGATTTTAATAAAAAGGGCTGTTTATAGATTCAAGTCCTAACGTCCCAGAAATTGGTCTAGATTAAAAAAACAAACAAAACAAAACTTGATTACAGGAAAATGGATCGGCTTTTCTAGTGGAGCTTGGTCTGGGTGTAAAGTTTAAAGAGTGAAAAAAGTCTAGCTGAAATCTTTTGTTATGGAGCTAAGTTGTGAATAAATTCGCTTTATACCAAATGTTAAGTGTTCTGAGGTTTGTGATGGCTGTGGGGGCAGCCATGCTGAAAATAAATATATAAACTTGTGGGTCAGATTAGTGACCTTTGTGCTTCTGTCTGTGTCAGCTCAATGCTAGTGTTGGAGTTGTGTCCTTATGTAAAGTAGAATTACAGCTGAGCTGGAGCCCTCCCTAGCCATTGGCAAGGGGGTGAAATGATTATGGGGCAAAACTGAGGAGTCTGAATGTTTGCGGAGTCTAGATGTTTGTGCATGCTCTGCTGTCTTGTCTCTGGTCTGCCCCTTTGCCGGGGCTTGGAGGCCATCTGTGTCCGCGCCACGCACCCAAGTTTGTTGGGGATGTCCCAGTCAGGGTGGCTGGGTCCCCTGGAGAGTTGCCGAATTTGAGTAGGTTCTGTCTGCCCATTTTGGCTGAAAGCTGGAAAGGGGAGAGCAGCTTGCCCCTTTCCAGTGAGTCCACACCTTCTATTCATAAGCCGCATTCCTGTTTGATTGTTGTGCAACCGACTGCCTGAAAGGGGGGGAAGTGAAGGGTGTAAAAAGCAGAATCAGAATAAATGCAGTAAAGTTCCCTCCATAGGGTGTCAAAGCCAAAATACACTTTTGCATTCTGCCCAGGTTCTTAGAAGGTATTGTAGTAACTTTAAGTAACAGAATGTGTTCTGTGAAGGTAAAATTTGTCTTAAAGGTATAAATAATTATAAAAGTTTTACAAAGCATTGTTTAAAGTATTTAAATGGCTAATTGCAGAAAGTCATTATTAAACAAAAACTGAATAGATAATAATAATAATAAAAAGTAATTTTATAACAAATTTATTTGGCAGCCAGCCTCCCCTGCCAACTTGCTTCCAAAGAAACTGTTTCTGGTATTACATGCTACTAAGTATTTAAAGTGAAGGAAAGTTCATTATTTTAACAAGCTTGTTTAGTATTAATGGCAATTATATGTTGTAAAAAGTTTGCCTGGTAACTTAGTATGTGGGATATATGTAATGTGTTTTTATTGTTAAGGAAACAGAAGATGATTTTGTCCTAAGATAAAATGATTGATTATTGGAAAGAGTAGAGTGTGGGACAAAACCTGAATGAATACTGAAAGTGTAGAAGGTTTGTGGAAGGAAACTTTTATGATTAAAATTGAATAAGATCAGTATACAAAGAAAATCTGTTTTATCAAAATAGCTTCTTGTGCTTTAACCTCATCATTTCCTCAGTGTTTGAAAAAGAAGGGGTCTTCTCTTTTAAAGAACATTATATTCTAGAGATCAAATCCTGAAAAGTAGCTTTTTATTTCAAACTAACTGCAAGAGATTTATTCTTTTACCTTAAAAGAAAAACTAAAGTAATAGTTAAGTTCATTTAATATAAATCGAATAAAAGGTGTTTAAAGGTGTTACAAAATTAAGTTTTTTTAAAAATTAATAAAAACTGTAACTAAGTTAAAATCAATTATAAATGCATTTATATTATAAAACAGTGGAAAGATAATAACTAAAATTATAGCTGGGTGAATTTAGCCTGAAACTATTATTCAAGTGTAAATTCTAAACTAACCTTTCCTTTGTTTATGGTTACTTCAAGCCTAACCTCACCCCTTGCCTTTGCCTATGGTTATTTCATAATAGCTTCTGCCCCTACAGGCCAAAGCAAAGCTGGGACATCACTGTCTCCTGTCCTGGTATTAGTAACCCTTTCTCTCATGAATTCAAGTGTAAACTAAATAAAATTGCTGCCTGATGGAATAAGGTTAAATGACCACTGGAGTTTTATTATCTCCAAAATCAAAAGAGGGGTGGAGGGGGCGAAGTCTCCTGCCTTGATGGTCAGTGTTCCTAAGAGTAGTAATTCATGAGAGAAACCAGTCTGTCTCCCTGAGGCTTCAAATAGAAGAAATAAATATATATAAAATTAATCTTGTTGCTTATCCAAAATTCTGCTAAATTCAAAGTAAAATATAAAGTTCTGAAACAAAAAAACAGTGCTAAAGCATTGAGAACATTTTGGTTACAATCCATTAAGAAAGAAAATTCTTGTGTAAAACTGCATAGTCATAGTATAAAACTGCACAGTCATAGTGCAAATTAAGAAGAGTTTCAGGAGTCTTTGAAATGTTTTGCAGTCACACTTGTTTCATAAGAATTAGAAGTTTAAAGTAACTAAAGTTACGTTGTTGTGTCAAACTATTCATGTCTGCCTATTTGCTCAAATTGTTAAGGTTAAATATGCAGTTATAAGTAATACATATTTCGGGACCCCAAATTAAGCTAAACAGTATATAAAATAATGCAAATTATAAATAATATCAATGAGTTTTGTTTCTGTGTCTAACTCTTTGTGTCTGTCCATTTGCTCAGTGTATGTCTTCATACATCAGGATAATATCAAATTAACAAATGAAAATTCTTAAAAAAGCTCTATTCAAATTGTTAATTAAATATGCAGTTATATATGTAAATATTCTTAAAGCCCAAATTGAACTAAGCAGGATGAAAAAGTCATAAAAATCTGATTATAGAAACAATTGGGAAAGAGCCTCCTCTTTGCAAGAGCTTTAAAGGCAAGACTAGGTGTGGCAGATTAAAGCTATCTACTGGGCTAGGGAATTAAGAACCAGTTTGCCCTGTAATTTCCCAGTTTAAACCTTTTGTCAGCCATAAAATGCAAAAAAAAAAAAAACCCACAAAGATTAGGTTAATTTTCACATAAGAAAAATGTTGATGTAACCTGGCGGCCTGCTGCGTCAGTCTCCCACTCCCGGGTTGGACAGCAGTGGAGGAGACCAGTTTAGGCCAGTCCTATGGGCAGTGGAAGGATGCCCAAGAAGGAGCTAAGTCGGTGTCATTTCAGCACTAAATTCTATTCCTTATTTGAGAAAGGGGGGAGCAGGTAAAAACTAAAATGGTTAGAATGTGATAGAGGAAGCAGTTAAATCACAAACTTTTGCGTAAGAAAGTTAAATCTCAGATAAGCTGTAACTTCTGAAGTATCCAATCTACGGAAAAACAGAAGAAAAGCTTGCATGCTAGGCTTAGGGGTATAAATTGTGTCATTTTTCTTTGTTCGGGGTACCAGCCGTATCTGGCTCTGCGCCCTTTCTTGCAAGATTGAAAATAAATTCTTTTCTTCTCCACAATCTGGTAAGCCTTATTTTCTTCCAGAAGATTTCTTCCCAACAAAATGAAGGTAATTAGTGGCTCTATTAACAAATTTCAGTAAGTAAAGGAAAGTCCATAAAAACTATGGAAAAATCTTTCCTAGGTTATGATTAAAAAATTAAATAATTGTGTAATGTGTTTTAAAACCTGATAGTCAGTATGCTTTTAAATTATTAATTTTCATAACTGAAACAAAAAAAAAAAGTTTTTAGCTTCCTGTAAGAGAAAAAGAAAACATTCCTTGCATAAACTATAATGGTTTCAATTTTATTTAACTTGAGTGTAATCTCCCATAGTTAATTTATAAACTAAATTAACATTATGTACAAAATCTTTAGAGTAATGAAAATTGTAAGTTCACATTGGTGAAATTAGGCTAAAGGAAAAAGATTGTAGATATGCTCTCTTAAATAAATAGAATAAATTTTTTTGGTAATTGTAATTTAATAAGTTTATTTAAACATAAAGTGTCCAGTCAATGTGGTTATAGTCAATTATAAGGAGTTTGTAAAACATCTGCCAAACTGAAAATGTTTAAATAATTCTAGTTCTAGAAGTCATTGTTAACTAAAACTTAGATTAGTATTGGTAGCAGAAATAACTTAATGATAATAAAACTTGTCTGAAGGCCACCACAAAGTACATATTTAAGTAAATGGTAATAAAAAGTTATCTTGATTCTATTGGAAATCTTCTGTTTTCATTTTAACAATGAAAAATAATATTTTTCCTCTATTACTAAAGTAAAGTACCTACTGTTATCTTCATAGTAAAATTGTGTAAGTAAACAGTCATTTGATATATGTGTTGCATTAAGTTGTTTAAAATATATATAAAAACAAGGAACAAACTTTAACATTGTCAAACTCTTGTGCATTCAAACCAGGCCTTGTATACATTACAGGTGGCCTCTCCATGTGAGTTATTGGCTAGGCTGGTCACTGACCCCTCAATTAAAATATGTGTTATATCAGTCTCTGGTTCTGCTCCTGAAGTCGATGGAAACTATATTGCAGTTTCAAGCTCCTGCAGCAGCCAGTAATGACTCAGTACAGCCAAGTGTACAATGGATATCGCCTCCAGACTGGCACTGTTCCATAGTGCCAGAGAGCACTACGCACCAGGCTAGTAGAATACTGGAAAATCTCTCTAAGATGAAGGATGCTGCGACTTGCTCACTGTGTTGAAGAACATGCTAAGTGGAGCCATGATACCAGGATACTGTAAGTGAAACTTAAACACAATTGGCATTATGGCCTGCTCTCATGGAGAGATAACATGTAAGGTATTACAAACCTGAAACTCAAAACTAATAATTGCAACTCTGAATCCTTATGCATTAAGTAATGCATTAGTTAATATTAAGTGCTGTACTTTTATCCTGTACTAAATATATGCCTAATAATTATAACGTTATCTTTTCTATTTTGGATCAAGTGCAGAAGTATATTAGACATGTTAAATTCCTGGTAAAATCATTTTCTAAACAGTTAAACATGTCTGTAGAATAAGGTGGCAGTCTCAGCCAGTCTCAGTCAACTTCTATATTCTGCTGTACTCTGCTGTGTAGCAAAGGTGAAGCTTGCTTGCTGATGGTGAGTCACCTATTGAACAAGTCAAAATTGCTAGAAATTGTACAATTAAAACCAAGGTGTAAAAAACCTTTATTCTGTAGTTCTGATCACTCCCACAGGTGAAAACTAAGAGTATTTCCAAATTAGTGTTCTAATCCTGAGTGAAGCCAGTTGCCCAAGGAGTGCCAGTTCACCAGGAGCATCTGACAGAGCGAATGAGTGCCAATCATTGAACAGCTTGGAATGTGTCTTCAGACAAAGCTAAGTGTCTGTTGCAATTTATCTCTGAAGATGACTAACTTAAAAAAAGAATATATATGCTGTTCCCACCAGCTTTTAAGGAGTGCCATCTTTATAGGCACCTAACCTTGTCTACCTCTGTAATCCAATGTGTCCTCTTTTAAAAACAGGTATTCCAAATTTTTAATTAAGTTTGTTTCTTTCAGAGTGAACATCTTATTAACCATATGAAAACTTCATCCAACTTCATACAGAATGCCAGATCCATCTTCCTCCAGTTAGAATAAATTAAAGAGTTTTTACACCTTATTAGGCAATGACTACAGCCCATGGCCAGCAGGAAGCAGTTACAGAAAAGAAATCGTCTCCCTTCAGCACCACTTTAAATTAAAGGTGTAAACTCTTCAAGGGTAAAATAAAATTAATAGATGGATCTGGAACCTGACTGGAAATCCACATGAGCGCTGGTGGCTGCAGGATGACTGCAGGAGGCCCCTACCCCAGGATTCTGCTGTCCAGAATAAAAACTTCTAAACTTTTAAAAACAGTCCTAGATGCTACACTAAAGATTGATAAATAATCAATCAAAACAACAAACAGCCATTCATCTCATAGCTCCAACAACAATTATGCCAAAGCTTAGCAAGTTAAACTTTGGCAAAGGGGGGAAATGATGTGGGCTATGGGTGGCAGGTAACCTAAACTATCTGTGACTTGTGGGTGTGGGATGATGAAAGGGTGCAGTCCTGCCCTTGGTGAGCAGGAGACAGTTTAACAATGCAAGGTCTATAAACTTTCAGTATTCAGGAGAAATGCAAACCAAATATGCTAAAAGCTTATCGAATGCCTGAGGTCCATGCTAAAAGCTTACCTAAGATGTAAAAATATATGCTAATTCAAGCCTGTTGAGAACTGAAACAAAAAGACCATTTGGCCTTTCCTCTCTGTATAAAAGGGACTAAAAAAATCTTGTTCAGGGCTCGGGATTCAAACAGAAAGTTCCCGAGTCTGGCCGGCTGTCAATAAACCATTTTTCCTTCTCAAAATCATTCCTGAGTCCTGGCCTCTCTATACTCAAATAATTAAACTTCTCTCAAATTCTACAACAACACCATTTCACACCCATAAGAAAGGTTGCTATTTAAAAAAATGGGAAAGAAGTGCTGGAGAGGGTGTGGAGAAACAGGAGCGCTCACTCAACTGCTGGTGGGAGTGTAGAAGGTGCAGCCTCTGGGGAGGCCACTGGGGGTTCCTCCGAAAGCAAAGTACTGAACTGCCGGGTAACCTGGCAGTCCCACCAAGTACAGACCCTAAGAATCCAAAGCAGGGACTTGGACAGACACGTACACAACGATGCCCATCGCAGCATTATTCAAATAACAGAAGGCGGAAGCAGCCCCATGTCCTTCAGCGACGCATGACAGAACCTAGACTTCCGGTCACCGGGGCGGGGACAGGGAAGGGGAAGTCCAGGCTCAGCGGGCAGGGTCCCACCTGGAACGTGGAAGAAAGGGCTTGGGAACGGACGGAGGGGAGGGCAGCACAACGCTGGGAACACAACTGAGAGGACCGAAATGTGTATCTGATTACGATTAAACGGGAAAATGGTAGGTGGTATATGGGGCAACAGAATAAGAGTTCTGTAAAAGTCCAGACAGCTACCCTGCACAAACTGGGAACCTAAGCCAAACCACGGAGTACAGTTACGGCACAACTACAAGAACGTGCTATCCACTGCAACAAATGTCCCTCGCCAACGCAAGGAGTTGGTGGTGGGCTGGTGTGTGGGAATTCTGTATTTCACGCACAGTTATTCTGCAAACCCACAACTTCTCTGATAAAACGGTAACAAAATGAAGGGCTGGTCCACGCTTCAACACAATGAACCTTGAAGACGTGTGAAACCAGCCGACAGAAAAGGACAAACAGTGTATGACTCCAGGCACAGGAGATCAGAACAGGGAAACCCGCACGGGCAGGACGCGGCCGGAGGCTGCCGAGCGCGGGGCCGGGGAACGAGGGCTGACCGCTGGTGCGTTTGGGGAAAGGCCCTGGAAGTGGACAGTGGTGACGGCTGCACAAAGCTGGGAATGAACCCCAACCACGGCACTGCCCGCTTCCAACGCCCAGCTCTACGCCAATGGATTTCACCCAAGAGAACACACGTGCCACGTGCCGGGAGCTCAGCCCTGTCGCGGCAGGCAAGAGCTGCCCCTGGGCGAAAGCTGGTCTGATCTGGGCTGCTTTACTATCCCGCTGCTCCTGAGCTCAAGGTGAGCGCAGGCCTGCCGCGGGACACAGCGTCGGGTCTCGGCGAGCACGCGGCACGGGGACCTCCTCCCAGCCCGGGGACAGTCCCGCCTCGCTCTAACTCCCTGCACCCTCCCGGGGCTCCGGGCTCCGCTTCGAGGCGGAGCTGGCCCACGGCAGCCCTGCCCGCGCACCTACCGAGCACGCCACGTCTTCGAGGGTGGCGGAGAAGGACCCGACCAGGCCGTGCGGCAGCTGGGAGAGGAAGCCGATGGTGTCCACGTAGAGGACGGGCATGCGCGAGGGCAGCAAGCCGCCGTGGGCGGTGACGTCCAGCGTGGCAAACAGCTGGTCCCGGGGCTGCAGGGCGGCCTCTCCGGTCAGCGCCTTGATCAGGGAGGTCTTGCCTAAAAGCGGGTCAGAGGTGAACATGCCGCCCGCACGCGGGGGGCGCTGCTCCTTGGGGCAGGCTGGACAGCGTGTGGTCCACGGCTCCTGCCTCCTGCCATCCTGGCCTCCCAGGCGACCGGTCACACTGGACAGGGAGCCCGCGGGAGCCACCCGTTCCTGGGCCGGGCCGCAGAGGCAGCCCTTCCGGGCAGCCGGACCCCGTACTGGGGGTCTCGGCTGGCCACCAGGGACTGGGAGGTGACCCCGTGGCCTAGCAGCTGGCCCAGAAGGCGCGTGGAGGCCCCGGAAGGCGAGCCCCGTCTTCCGAGTCAGGCCGTTCGCCCTGAAGCGGCCTCGCTGCCCCGTACAGGCCGGCGCACTGGCGGGCGGGCCTGGGGTCTTGGGGATCTAACCAGGGACCTAGCCGGGAATTTAAGGAATCAAGAGCTGCTGTGGGCAGGACGGTGGCCCTGGGGGCCCGGAGGCGAGCAGGCACAGGCTGCGCAGAGCAGACCAACGCTCCTCCACCTCTGCTCGGCCCTACTGACAAATAAGGGGGCAGCGCCCCAAGCTCTGGGGCACAGGGCGGGGTTCTGAGGAGGAGACACACACGCGTGTTAGGTCTGCTGAGCCCTCGGGTGTGGCGGGAAGTCACCGGTCCTTCCTGACGTGGACCAGGAGCCCCGGGGACGGGGCTTGGTTTCCCTCACACCTGTGCTCGTCGGGCACTGTGGACGGGGCTGCGCCCACGTGATCCGCAAACACAGGTGGTGGAGGAGCTGGGGGATGCTCGGTTCTCGTTTACCGCATGATGCCTGCGATATTTCAATGCTTTGTAAGTGCTGGGGGTGGAACTGTGTTCCCCAAAAAGATTTCATGGGACCTCAGGACGTGACCTCGTCTGTAAAGAGGGTCGTTGCGGGTGTGGGAAAAGGTGAGGTCACGCTGGAGGAGGGCGGCCCAACCCAACAGGAAGGTGTCCTTGTATGCGGAGAGACAGACGGACGCAACGTGAAGGCAGAGCCACGGCGACACAGCCACAAGGGACGCCCAGGGCCACGGGGTTGGCAGAGGCAGGAAGGGGCCTCCCTGAAGCCCCGGCCAGAACCAGCCACCCCTCGGCATCAGAGCTGGGAGACGAGAAGCTCCCGCGGTCGAGCCACGTCTGCGGTACGAGCCACGGCATGGCAGGTCGAGTCACGTCCGTGGTACGAGCCATGGCAATTCCAGGACACCGACACGACTGCGACACAATCAGAAATGTCCGTCTCCTACGTACCACTCTGCTTAACATGCACGTTGACACACAGCTTAAGACTCTGAGCGGTTCTACGGTGTAAAATCCAAACGGCTTTTCTTCTCCTACAAAAATACCCACTTTACATAGATTTTTTCTTTGGAGAAACCAGGGGCCGGAGAACGCACCTGGGACCTCGTATATGGGAAGCCGGCGCCCAACCACTGAGCCACACTGGCTTCCCTAAGCTGGCTTTTTCATTTCTTTTGCTTGTTTCTGTTTTTTTAGGAAGCACCAGAGACTGAACCTGAGACGTCCCATATGGGAAGCGGGCACTCAACCCCTCGAGCCACATCTACTCACGTAAATCAGTTTTTAATCATTTAAATCAATTTTCCCCCTATTCAGGAGGAAAAAGAGATGCCCACAGCCCAGCGTCAGGTCCATCGACGGCCTCGCCCACACGGTGGCACTGGCCCCTCCACAGCTCAGAGGACGGGGCTGTACCCCAGCTTCTTCCAGCTACCAGTCACCCTCAGCAGTGCCCGCTTGTGTGGTGGACTCTCCTAAAACGTTTCCGGTCTGGGGAAAGCATATCTCACTTTCAAGAATTTCTCCTTACCACAATTCGTGTAACCCACCACGGAGATCACGGGAAATTCTCGCCTCACGCGATCCTTTCTGAGAATCTGTCTCTTCTTTTTCAGTTTCTCGAGGGCCTTCTTAATTTTCATTTCCTTTTCTTTTAAGAGACGCTGTTGCAGTTGCATGAAAGATTCTCCTAAAAACAGGCAAGATGGCCAAGCCGGTGAGCACAACGGCACGAAGAGGCAAGAGCAGCCGAGCCGGAGGGCTTTGGTGGGAGGCACGGAAGGCTTGCTCTCGCCAGCCGGGCAGGGAGCGGCCTGCCTGGGCAGCCGCAGCCGCCCGTTCTAAAGGGCTGCCTGCCGCAGGGCGCTGCCGGCCCTGCTCCCTGCTCCCAGACACCAGGGCATGACCCCAAGGGATGAGCTCAGACAGCGGGGCACGACCTCAGACAGTGGGGCACGACCTCAGACAGTGGGGCATGACCCCAAGGGATGACCTCAGACTCCGGGGCACGACCTCAGGTGCCAAGGGACAACCTCAGAAATGCTGAGGCATGACCTCAGACGCCATGGGATAACCTCAGGCACCAGGGCATGACCTCAGAGGCCAAGGGACGACCTTAGATTCTGGGGCACGACCTCTGACACCAGGGCACAACCTCAGGCACTGAGGCATGACCTCAGAGGCTGGGGCACGATCTCAGACATCAGGGTACAACCTCATTCAGACACGGGCACAACCTCAGATGCTGGGGCACAACCTCAGAAACACCAAGGCATGACCTCAGATGCCAGGGAATGACCTTAGTTGTCAGGGGACGACCTCAGGCACTGGGCACGACCTCAGCGCCAGGGCATGACCTCAGACATCAGGGGACAACCTCAGGTGCGGGGCACAGCGCCTTACCTGACCCCAAGTTGCAGCGAGAGCCCCCTCCTCGTCGGTCCAGGTGTGTGCCACCGTGTCTCAGCTTCGACCTGTGTGGACAGGAGAGGTCGGTCGGCTGCAGACGCACACCCTTCCTGTAGGGCCGGAGCTCGGGCCCCAGCTGTAGGCGCGAGGTGAGGGTGGTGGCTCTGCCCGGGAGGGGAGGGGCCGCACTGAGGTGACCCCTGCAGCTGGGCAGGGTCCCCACCCAGCAGGCCAGACACTGCAGGCGGCTCCTTGAGCCTCGCAGGGTGGATGATGCTGCGTCGCCATCACCGGCAGGCGCCAAAGGCGTGGAAACAAAGGGGCTGAGGACGCTGCTGTGCTGCGAGAGAGGCCCACGGGGGGAGGTGGACGACGACCCCAGCAAGGCGTGCCCTCAACCTAAACCCTGTCCACAGGGGAGCGCACCTGGAAGCGGGACCCCCCCGAGATGTGTTCAGCTGAGGCTCGGCCCAGCTGAGCCAGGTGGGTCTGCGGTTGTAGACCCAGAGGCCTCGGCTGAAACAGGAGCCAGAGCCCAGGGAGAAGGTGGAAGCAAGCAGTTAAGAGAGGAGCAGGCACGGGTAGAGAGGAGACGAGAGGGCGGGGGCACGGGCGGAGAGGTGGTGAGACACGGCAGCGGCACGGAACAAGGACCCCAGGGTGGCGGCAGAGCTGCGGGCCGTGGAGCAGGACCGGCCACAGCCAAACCCCGACGCGCCGGCCCAGAGCCTGGACGTGCCAACACGTGCCGAAAGGCTGGGCTATAGCTCCAGAACCAGGGCAGAAAAAATGCCCGCTGCTTAGCCAATGGCAGGTTTTTATCACAGCAGCCGGAAAGCAGAGGATTCCCCATTCAACCCTGAGTGGGGAGGGGGCTGTGCGCAGACCACCTGAACAGGGGGCTCCACCCAGACCACCTGAGCGGGGAGGGGGCTCCACCCAGATCACCCGAGCAGGGAGGGGGCCCGCCCAGACCACCTGAGCAGGGGCAGCTCAGCCAGCGCGATCTGCAGCCTCGCCTCCTTAGTTCGGGCATTGCAGCGGAAAATGTGCAGGACGATGGTGAACCGGTCGAAAACCTCCAGGCCCCAGGCAGCCTCGAGTTCTTTCTGGGAAAGCAGCGGGCGAGACGGCCCGACAGTGAAGAGCAGCCGGCCTAGGACAAGCGGCTCCGTCCCACCCGGGCAGCGGCGCGACCGGGAGCGCGGGCGCTGAGGGTCGCCACGGCAGGCGTTCCGGTACCTTCGTCTGCGGGGCCATCCTCTCCACGTTCAGAAAGACGGACGAGATTTCCGGCGAGCCTCTGATTCTCTCTAATGCAAATAAAAGGGCACCAGAGTTTGCATGCTCGGACATCTGCACTGGGACCATCTCCGCGCTGGTGTTGGCGTGAACATGTGCTGGCATGAGCACACGCCACCTGGTTTCTTGACGCGCACGGCCACCGGGCCGTGGGGGGGTCACGGGAGAGGCCCGGGCTCCAGCCAAAGCGGCGACACCTCAGCGATGGGGAGCCTGAACTGGGCGGTGAAACGGGTGGGATCAAGGCCACCTGCCCCCAGCGAGGTCACAGAACGCATATGAGGACCCCCCCACACCTGGCTGATGAGTGGGGGTGGTCGGGGAGGGAGCAGCCGTGCCTCTGGGGGCATTGGGGCCACACAGCCTCAGGCAGGGTGGCACTGGGGCAGAAGGCACGAGGGGTCTGCACAAAGTGGTCTTAGAGCGGCCCGCTTCCACGTCATCACACATACTGAGTCTGTGCCGCCTACTCTACTAGCTAAGCTTTACGTGGAATCGACAGGGGCACTTTCCCAGTCGCTTGTGAATGTGCGCAGAGCTGCAGAAGCCAGAGCTGCGTGACGTATGACGTGCTCCCAGCTGGGGTCGGACAAGGACGTCAGCGTTCATGCTGAAAACACATCCTCACCGCAGCCGCAGGGCCACGATCTTTCCATTCCTGTATCACCCCCACTGCCTACACTTTCTAAGTGCAGGAAGGCCGAGCTGTGCCTTATGGAGAAAACAGGTGTGCTGAGAAGCTCCTTTCGGGGCTGAGGGGTGGCACTACCGGCTGAGAGCTCAGCGCTAGTGAGTTACCAATGTACTAAATCAGAAACACACAAGATGGACATCACTTGTGAACAACTCTGCCCGAGCTGACCCTGGAGGCAGTGGTCTGGGGCTCGCTCAGTCAGTGGCTTCCTGGGACACGCGGTGAGTAACGAGCATCACCGCACCTGAATCCAAGGAGGCCTGTAAACCACCTCCACCCAGCCTTTGCCAGCGGCCACCGAGACCTCTCTGGGGCCTCATCATATGCTGACGTCCACCTTTCTCAGTATCTGACCGTCTTACTTGCTCTGAGGAGGCTTCCCCAACCCCAGAGGACCCCTTGCCAGCCCACCCCATCTTTGCATCGTTTCTCTCCATGCAGGAACGGAGGTGTGAGAGGAGCACCTTCCTCCAAGACTCACCGGTGAGCTGCTCGAAGTTCCCCTTGCCGAAGATGAGCCTGCTGTCGGGCGTCTTGGTGGGCATCACCACCGTGTCCACGACGGTCCAGCCGTCCAGCGTATGGACCAGCGCCTTCGCCTCGGCCACCTGCCACTCAGCTGTGGGGAGGGAGACGGGGTCGCTGTGGATGAGCCGCATGAGTCAAAAATCCAGGGACAAGAGGACAGAAGAGGAGACAGAGGGGAGAGGACACCACGCGGAGACAGAGGCAGGGAGAGGGATGCAGCCAGGAGCCAAGGAGCACCTGAAGACGAGGCAGGGGAGAGGACACCATGCAGAGACGGAGGCAGGGAGAGGGACATGGCCAGGAGCCAAGGGGCACCTAGAGACCAGACAGGGGAAGAGGATGCCCATGGAGACAGAGGCAGAGAGGGGGTAGTGGCCGGAAGCCAAGGGGCTCCCCACAAGGCCGGCCCGAGGCCCCGCCCTCTACAAGGCCCCGCCCCTAGACCACGCCTTCCCGCAGGCCCAGTCCTTCTCCCAGAGACCTGTCCCAGAAGCCACTCCCCCCACAAGGCCCACCCTAGGCCCTGCCCTCCACAAGACCCCACCCCTACGCCACGCCTTCACGCAGGCCCAGTCCTTCTCCTGGGCCACCAGGGGAGAGGCAGGAGGGGGATTTGAACTTGTGGCCTCTAGAGCAGAGAGAAGGGAATTCCCGCTGTCTTCAGCCCCCAGGAGCCCCCACTACCCTGACACCTTGTCCCACCAGGACCCTGCCCAGCCCCTCTTCTTCCCTGCGCCTCACCTTTCCCCTTCAGGCACCTCATTTCCTTCAGCAACTTCTGCCACAGTGCACTTCTTTGAGCACCCAGTCCCTCTGTCCCGTCCCACCACTCTCTTTGGGCAGGGTTTCAGGGAGGGTCCCTGAGCTCTGGCCTCAATTTCCCCTTCCGTTTCCCCAGCTCCTTGTTTAAGCTTCTTGGTGGCAGTGTCCCGGCAGGCTTTGTTCTGAGTAGGTGCTGGCAACAAGCCACTTAGCTCTGGAAACCACCAGGTCTGGTACAGATGGGGAGACCGAGGCACAGGGGGCCTTGACACCAGGGGTAAGGCTGGGAAGAAGGGGCCAGGCTAGCTCTGAAAGTGTGTGCTGGGGCTCCCGGTTTTCTCTGGGGGCCCCCATTCTGGCTCTTGAGGAGTGTCCCTGCTCTCTGGAAGAGTCCCTGCTCTCTGTGGGGCTCCCCATTTTGCTCTCGAAAGGCAGGGAGAGCTGGGTATGTCTCACAGGAAGGGAGAGAATTCCAGACCCGGGGTTCTGCCAGACCTTAGCTTGGGGAGGAAGGGATAGATGCCCCTCGGCTCCTGCAAGAACTGTACATTTTGGAAACACTCTCGTGTAAAAACATTTGATCAGTCCCTGGGGCTTTCAACCAGAAATTACCATTTCTGATGCGGTTCCTGCAAACACGTGATAACACAGGGACTGCATTTCCCTCCATCCCCTCATCCCTCCAGCTCCTGCTCTTGGCACACACCCACCCCCACCCCCACCCCTAACCCACCCACCTAGACCCTCCCCAGGTGAGGTCCGGACATCAACACCGGCCCCGCCCCCAGAAACCACGCCCCCAAAGCCCTCCCCAAGACCACGCCTACACGAAGCCCACGCCCTTCTCTCGGAGGCCTGTCCCAGAAGCCACGCCCTCAAGGCCCCACCCCCTAGACACGCCTTCACGTAGCCCACGCCCTTCTGGAGACCTGTCCCAGAAGCCACGCCCTCAAGGCCCCACCCCCTAGACACGCCTTCACGTAGCCCACGCCCTTCTCTCGGAGGCCTGTCCCAGAAGCCACGCCCTCAAGGCCCCACCCCTAGACACGCCTTCACGTAGCCCACACCCTTCTCCTGGAGACCGGTCCCAGAGCCACGCCCACAAGGCCCACCCGAGGCCCCGCCCTCGAGGCCCCGCCCCTAGACCACGCCTTCACGTAGCCCACGCCCTTCTCCTGGAGACCTGTCCCAGAGCCACGCCCACAAGACCCGTCCGATGCCCCGCCCTCAAGGCCCCGCCCCTAGACCACGCCTTCACGTGACCCACGCCCTTCTCCTGGAGACACGTCCCAGAAGCCACGCCCACAAGACCCGAGCCCACGCCTTCGCGCAGGCCCTGCCCTCGGTCACCTCGGGTCAGCTGCGGGCTTCTCTTGCCCCATTTGACCTCCGGGTGGACCACGCAGACGCGCTGGGCGCCCCCGGGCAGCAGCGGCTCCCTCAGCGGCTCCCTCAGCAGCTCCTCCTCCTCCTCCTCCTCCTCCTCTTCCTCCTCCTCCGAGCTCCCATCGTCTAGTTCTTCCTCCTCCTCTCCGGCTCGCACCCTCCATCCCTCCGCTCGAGGGCCCCGCGCGTCGCCCCCCGCCCCCCGCAGGCCCGGGTCCCGGGGGCCGAAGGCGGCGAGCGCGCGCGCGGGGCAGGGAGGCGGCGGGGGTCCCGGCGCGGGGCTGCGGCGGAGGGCGCGGGAAGGCCGGAGCCGCACGCGGACGGCGGCCCGGAGGGCCCACATTGCGTCTGCGCGCCCAGGGCGGCGGGGCGGGGCCTCGGGAGCTCGCGCAGGCCTGGACAGAGCGGGCTCCGGTTGGTCGCCCGGCGTCAGGTGGGCGCCGCCTGATTGGCCCGCGCGGCTGCCGCTCGCCGAGGCAGAGGCCGGGGCGCGCCGTGGGGGCCGGGTTTCTTCCACGGACCCTGCAGCGCTCTGGGTGCCTTGAGCAGCGCGGGCGGAGGCGGTTCGGGCCCGTGTCCCGCGGATGCGGGGTTCCTCCCAGGGCCCTCGGGTCTGAGCCCGAGCCCATTGGGGGTTCCGATCCGGCCATGGCGCCCGAGCACGCCTTGGGGGTCCTCATTAGGCCCTGGGATCTGGGCCCGCCTTGGGGGTCCCCATTATGCCCTGGGGTCAGAGCCCGCCTTAGGGGTCCCTATTAGGCCCTGGGGTCAGAGCCCGCCTTAGGGGTCCCTATTAGGCCCTGAGGTCAGAGCTTGCTTCGGGGGTCCCTATTAGGCCCTGGGGTCAGAGCCTGCCTCGGGGGTCCCCATTAGGCCCTGGGGTCAGAGCCTGCCTCGGGGGTCCCCATTAGGTCCTGGGGTCAGAGCCCGCCTTAGGGGTCCCTATTAGGCCCTGAGGTCAGAGCTTGCTTCGGGGGTCCCTGTTAGGCCCTGGGGTCAGAGCCTGCCTCGGGGGTCCCCATTAGGCCCTGGGGTCAGAGCCTGCCTCGGGGGTCCCCATTAGGCCCTGGGGTCAGAGCCTGCCTCGGGGGTCCCCATTAGGCCCTGGGGTCAGAGCCTGCCTCGGGGGTCCCCATTAGGCCCTGGGGTCAGAGCCTGCCTCGGGGGTCCCCATTAGGCCCTGGGGTCAGAGCCTGCCTCGGGGGTCCCCATTAGGCCCTGGGGTCAGAGCCTGCCTCGGGGGTCCCCATTAGGCCCTGGGGTCAGAGCCCGCCTTAGGGGTCCCTATTAGGCCCTGAGGTCAGAGCTTGCTTCGGGGGTCCCCGTTAGGCCCTGGGGTCAGAGCCTGCCTCGGGGGTCCCCATTAGGCCCTGGGGTCAGAGCCTGCCTCGGGGGTCCCCATTAGGCCCTGGGGTCAGAGCCTGCCTCGGGGGTCCCCATTAGGCCCTGGGGTCAGAGCCCGCCTTAGGGGTCCCTATTAGGCCCTGGGGTCAGAGCCTGCCTCGGGGGTCCCCATTAGGCCCTGGGGTCAGAGCCTGCCTCGGGGGTCCCCATTAGGCCCTGGGGTCAGAGCCCGCCTTAGGGGTCCCTATTAGGCCATGGGGTCTGAGCCTGCCTCGGGGGTTCCCATTAGGCCCTGGGGTCAGAGCCTGCCTCGGGGGTCCCCATTAGGCCATGGGGTCTGAGCCTGCCTCGGGGGTTCCCATTAGGCCCTGGGGTCAGAGCCTGCCTCGGGGGTCCCCATTAGGCCCTGGGGTCAGAGCCTGCCTTGGGGGTTCCCATTAGGCTCTAGGGTCTGAGCCTGCCTCGGGGGTCCCCATTAGGCCCTGGGGTCAGAGCCCGCCTTAGGGGTCCCTATTAGGCCATGGGGTCTGAGCCTGCCTCGGGGGTTCCCATTAGGCCCTGGGGTCAGAGCCTGCCTCGGGGGTCCCCATTAGGCCATGGGGTCTGAGCCTGCCTCGGGGGTTCCCATTAGGCCCTGGGGTCAGAGCCTGCCTCGGGGGTCCCCATTAGGCCCTGGGGTCAGAGCCTGCCTTGGGGGTTCCCATTAGGCTCTAGGGTCAGAGCCTGCCTCGGGGGTCCCCATTAGGCCCTGGGGTCAGAGCCCGCCTTAGGGGTCCCTATTAGGCCATGGGGTCTGAGCCTGCCTCGGGGGTTCCCATTAGGCCCTGGGGTCAGAGCCTGCCTCGGGGGTCCCCATTAGGCCCTGGGGTCTGAGCCTGCCTCGGGGGTTCCCATTAGGCCCTGGGGTCAGAGCCTGCCTCGGGGGTCCCCATTAGGCCCTGGGGTCAGAGCCTGCCTTGGGGGTTCCCATTAGGCTCTAGGGTCTGAGCCTGCCTCGGGGGTCCTCATTAGGCTCTAGGATCGGAGCCTGCCTCGGGGGTCCCCATTAGTCCTTGGGGTCAGATCCTGTCTTGGGAGTCTCCATTAGGCCCTCGGGTCAGAGCTCGCTTTCGGGGTTCCAGTCCGGCCCCGGTTCTCGAGCACCCCTTGGGGGTCCCGAGCCGTGGGGTCTGGCCCAGCTGCCTTCCAGGGAATGGGCTCTGGGCGAAATTTCCCCTGAAGTGCCCCTGAACGCGCAGTGCGGGGCCTACTGGGCTCCCTTGTCCTTGCACGGCTAAGGGTTGGGGGCTGGCGACCCTTCAGCTGACCCTCAGCCTCGGCCGTCCTGGGGGGCTGGAAAGGCCCGAGCAGGGCTGTGCCTCGCCAGGGAGAAGGGTCTCGCCCGCCCTCTGCCGACAGCGAAGGGGCCGCGCTCTGGATGCCGGTGGAAAGGCGCGGCCCTGCACCACGAGGCGGCCGGGTCCCGCCGCGAGAGATCCGGGGAGGTGCCGCCCGGGGGCCCGGCTGCTCGGGGACGGGGAGGGGGTTACCTTGGTGCCCGCCCCCCTGGAGATGCGGGGAGGTGCCTTCGTGGGAGGGGCGGAGGGGCGGCTGCTCTGGGGCAGGGCAGGGGTTACCGCGCCCCTCGTGAAATCCGAGCGGGGGCCTCTGGATGTCCTGGGCCGACGCCGACCTCTCCGGGGTTTTATTTCTGAGTTTGTCTCAGGTTCTGGCAGATTTCTAGAGGGCTGTGCGCGCCCAGGGTTGTGGGGTTTTTTTATTCTGAGGGAGTAGAAGGGGGGGTCCAGAAGGATGAACTCTTGTTAACGAGAAAATGAATTTTTTTCTCATCTTATTATGTAGAGGGCAAGTAATTTTCTCCAAAGTGAAGTCAAAATCCTAAAGCCTAACCTAAATGCAAATGCAAATCTCGGAGGTCTTTTCTCTGTGCAAACAGCTTTTATGACAAACGGTGGAGATGTTTGTGTCAGGATGGCGGTGGAGCCTCGGAAAGACCTGGAGGGAGAAGGAAAAGAATTCGTCACAGGTTGTGGTCGGTGCTGGGATGCGGGCACTCGGAATACGAGAAACTAGTTTTTGTTGTTTGATTGTGAAAGTACTTTACATTCTTAATGATTCACAAATATCAGTGATTTTTAAGACGGGTTGTTCGTTGGATTTTTGCAAAAATCCCCAGCTCATTAAGTACTCACCTGGGTCGTGAGCTGCCATGGAGTTGGGTCTCTGGGAATCAGGCCCATCTGGGGGTTCCACCTCCCACCTGGGAATCTACCTACCACCTGAGGTCTACCTCCCACCTGGGGTCTACCTCCCTCCTGGGAATCTACCTCCCACCTGGGGTCTGTCTACCACCTGGGGGTTCTACCTCCCACCTGGGGTCTACCTCCCACCTGGGAATCTACCTCCCACCTGGGGTCCACCTCCCACCTGGGAATCTACCTCCCACCTGAGGTCTACCTACCACCTGAGGTCTACCTCCCACCTGGGGTCTACCTCCCACCTGGGAATCTACCTACCACCTGGGGTCTACCTCCCACCTGGGGGTTCTACCTCCCACCTGGGGGTTCTACCTCCCACCTGGGAATCTACCTCCCACCTGGGAATCTACCTACCACCTGGGAATCTACCTACCACCTGAGGTCTACCTACCACCTGAGGTCTACCTCCCACCTGGGGTCTACCTCCCTCCTGGGAATCTACCTCCCACCTGGGGTCTACCTCCCACCTGGGAATCTACCTCCCACCTGGGGTCCACCTCCCACCTGGGAATCTACCTCCCACCTGAGGTCTACCTCCCACCTGGGGTCTACCTCCCACCTGGGGTCTACCTCCTACCTGGGGTCTACCTCCCACCTGGGGTCTACCTCCCACCTGGGGGTTCTACCTCCCACCTGGGGGTTCTACCTCCCACCTGAGGTCTACCTCCCACCTGGGGTCTACCTCCCACCTGGGGTCTATCTCCCTCCTGGGAATCTACCTCCCACCTGGGGTCTACCTCCCACCTGGGAATCTACCTACCACCTGAGGTCTACCTCCCACCTGGGGTCTACCTCCCACCTGGGAATCTACCTACCACCTGAGGTCTACCTCCCACCTGGGGTCTACCTCCCACCTTCAAAATCCCTCCTTCTGACTGTTCCCTTTATTGTCTCCTGTGCACCCATTTGTCTTCAGTCAGTGTGATGGTCAGGCTACTGTGTCAACTCAGCCAGGTAATTGTGCCCAGCTGTTTGGTCAAGCGAGCACTGGGCTAACTAATACAAGGGCATTTATGGACTTTAGTCACCAGTGACTTTACTGCAGTGGTAGATCCTAGACAGCTGGTTATAATTGGGAGATTGCCATCAGCAGTGAGTGATGCTTAACCCAATCAGTTGAATGCCTTAAAAGAGGAAGTGATTCCAGTGTTGAGAGAGAACTTCCAGCTCGTCTTTAGACAGCCAACATCTCCCAAAACTCATCAAGAACCTTCAGTGGACTTTCATTGCAGCCCCTGGTTGCAGCCTGCCTGCGGATCTTGGACTTGTGCATCCCCACGGCTGCGTGAGAGACTCTTACAGGATCACACACTATTGACAGATACCTCTTGTTGATTCTGTTTCCCTAGAGAACCCTGACTAATGCAGTCCTACAGAAGCAGGTCCTGAAGCATACGTGATGCCAGGTGATGGCTCTCATCACAGCTCGTGGAGGACACTGGTTTCCTTTCTCGAGCTGTGCTAGATATCCCCCTCCAACCACTGCCTGCAGCTCCCTCTCCACCTCCAAATCCGCTTTTGAAGTTTGGGTTGCACCTCTCACAGTCCTGCAGATTCACTTAACAACTGTCAGCGCACAGTAAACTGCAGATGTTTAAAGTCTATCCTAGGCAAAATGCTTGAGACCTTCGCCCCCCTCCAAGCCGATGGACATGTCCACCGTGCCCAAAGGCTCCTCGTGCTCCTGGGTGGTCCCTCTCCCCGCTCATGTGCTCCCTCCCCCCTCAGACACCACTGATCTGTCTCCCGTTCTGTTCGTTCATTTGCCCTTTGCAGACCTGTGTGGACATAACTCGTGCGATCCGAGTTGCTTTTATGTGGTTGGGCCTGGCTTCTTTCACTTGGCATGTTAAGTATTTGGATATTTGTGCTATACGGGGCCTCGGCATTTCATTCCTCTCTTGCTCAGTAGCTTTCCACCTTCTGGATACTGCACAGTTCACTGGCCCATCCCCCATTGACGGCATTGGAGTCATTTCCAGTTTGGGGCCGGTAGGAGCAAAGATGCCACACACGTCTCCGTATGCCCTCAGTTCTCTCGAGTGAATGCCAGGGAGTAGCATGGCTGGACGATGAGGTCGGCATATGTTTAACTTCCTAACAAACAGCCAAAGTGTTTTCCAAAGCGGTTTCCCCTTTTCACCTTCCTCTCAGCCGCAACGAGCATTCTGACCACTCCACTTCATCTTCAGCACTTGGTGTTGTCAGTTTCTTGATTTTAGCCATCTGAATCCGTGGGACATGGTGGTTTCCTTGACTTCAGGTGCTGCCGTTTGTTTGCAGCAGAATGATTTGTTTTTAGAGCTTCGCTGCCCTCTTAGGAGACGCTCTTCCTGGGAGCTCCCTGCCATCCTGGGAGAGAAGGGCCCCTGAGTGATCCAGGGAAGTCGTTCTGGGATTTGCGTGTCCTCTTGGGTCCCTTATGTTTTGCGAGGGGGCGGCAAGGTGTCGGGTCCCGATGAGCCGCACACTCAAAACGCTGGTCGAGGAGATGCGTCTCCGTGCTGGCGGGGAGGTTGGCTGGTCTCTAGAGGCTGCTGCCGTGCACATGCCCACATGCCTGACCCTCGTGGCCCTGTTAGCATCCGAGAATGGGATGACAGTTGAGGGTGATGAGAGGCCTTTCCTGCAGCGTTAGGTAAGACAGCGAGAAAGGAGGCAAGCCAAGTGCCCGCAGTAAACTAGGGGGCGAGCACATGGCTCCCTCGGAGCTGGCAAGGAACAGGAGCAAACCAGGGTTTTGACAGATTTTGAGGTTTTTTATTTTAAAGTCATTTCAGACTCATGGAAAGTTAAAAAATAAAAAAGTATGAAAGATGGCTGTGCCCCGCGCCTGGACTGCTGAAATGCAGCTGTTTGCACACATGCCGCCATGTGTTCTGTGCCTGTGTGTGCACGTGTGTGTAAGCATATGCATGTGTGTGTAAGCGTGTGCCTGCTTGCACACTTATTACTCCGTGTTCCTGGAAATGAGCGAGTTGCCGCCACTCTCCGTCTAAATGCCTCAGTGGTTTCCTACAGTCGGGGCATTTCACAGCCTCCAGGCTAGATCAGGGCCACCTCCTCCCCTGCAGATGTTAGGGCGCCACCGTGCGACTGCTCCCCCAAATCCCCACCTGGCTCCTGGGACGAGGGCAGGGGTTCCAGGTCGGGGCCTCTGTCGGGCTCCTCCAAGGCCATGGTCAGCGATGGGCTCCTGTGGAGCTGCCACGCTCACGGCGACCACCGCCCCTCCCTCTGCGCGGGAGCCTGGGCCTCCGGGACTGGCCTCCCGGGTCCGCCCTCCCCTACCGGTTAGCTTTGACCTCTCTGCGAGTATTGCCCGGAAGCGCAGAGACCCCACCCCCGGGGGAGCGCGCGCACCCCACCCCCACCTACAGACCCCATCCCCTCCCCGAGGGAGCGCGCCCACCCCGCCCCCACCCACGGAGGAGCGCACAGACCCCGCCCCCGGGGGAGCGCGCGCACCCTGCCCCCGCCTCCACAGGAGTGCACAGACCCCACCCGCACCCCACGGGAGCTCGCCCACTCTGCCCCCACCTTCAGGGAGCATAGACCCCCCTGTTGGGGACGATTGGTGAGGGTGTGCGCTAAGATCAGCGATGCCAATAGCATGGCCGCCAGAGCGGAGCCCATTTCCTGGTTCTTCTCCCTCCCTGCTCCTTTGTTCTCTGTTCCCGCCACTGCCTAGGCTAACACAGTAACGCGCAGGCGCAAGGCGCGAAATTGAAGTCTGCCCTCCACCCCAGCAACGGCAACAGCCAGTCCCTGGACCCTGCCACTTCCCCTAGTAACAGCAATAGCCAATCCCTAACCGCCATCCCTCCCACTACCCCTCCCCTTCCCAAGAGTATAAATGCTTTGTTCTCACAATAAAACTTTGCAGCTTGATCCTCACCCTGTCTCGCTGTCATTCCTCGCGTCTCCTGTCTCACCATTCTCCTCCTGTCTCACCATTCTCCTCGACCACGAGCCCCCGTTCCCTGCCCCGCTGGCCCCTGCCCCGCTGGCCGGGGCATTCACACCCCCCCCACCCCTGGGGCCCTGGCCGATGTGGAGTGAGTGGGCGCTGCCTCACTGCCCTGGGACTGCCCTGCGGGGGTTCAGAACTGGTCACCCCGCAGTCACCAGGCCACCCCACGTTTATCTCACCTGGTCACCCCCACATTTACCAGGGCACCCCACTTCCACGGGGTCTCCCCGTGTTCCTACAACCCGGTTACCCCACTTTCATCTGGGTACCTGTGTTGAGAGGCTCTGGCCACTTGACCCCGTGGTCCTGACCAGGTCTCCTCAAGAGGCCGGAGCATCTGGGGTGGGGCCCAGATGGAATGATGGGGGCGGGTCATGGCCGAGGGGCACTTAACGGAAAGTTCTGGAAGCCCTGATGTCCCTCAGGTTGCAGTGGGCGTCGGTCTGGTTGAAGGAGCTGCTCCCTCACCTGCCAGAGCCAGGTGCCCCCTCTCGGCTGCTGGGTTGCCCACCCGCAGGCTGTGGGGGTGTCCTGGGGGCTGAGAGGGCCACGGGGTGGGGACTGCAGTGGACATGGCCAGTGTCCACGAGGGGTTCTGGGGGTGCCTCTGGGGCTGGAGAGGACCACAGGGTGGGGGCGGTCTTTGAGTGGACGGGCAGACCTCGGGACATTCCAGGTCGGGGTCACAGAGCTCATTCAGCATTCTCTTCTCTTCACCCTCTAACCTGAGCCAGGCAGGAGGACCCCGAGATAGAGCTCAGCAGCTTCCCGCTCTGCAGGGCTCCTGCAGCTTCGGGGGTCCTGAGTGGAAAAAGGAAAAGCACAGGGGCACGGAGGTGACCCCACGACCCAGAGACGCAGGCGGCCTGGGGGCAGTGGAGCAGGAAACACCCAGCCTCGTGATGGGGGGAGGGGGTGACCAGCCTCCCCTGTGTGCTGGGATGGGGGCCAGCTGTGATTGGGGGGGTGACCCCACTTCCCTGTGTGCTGGGACAGAGGCCAGCCCATGATGGACAAAGGGGGTGACCCCACTTCCCCTGTGTGCTGGGATGGGGATCAGACGTGATGGGGGGAGGGGGTGACCCCACTTCCCCTGTGTGCTGGGACGGGGGCCAGCCCGTGATGGGGATAGGAGTTGTGTTCAGACCACCTCAGCAACAGGTCTGCATGAAGGGAAGGCAACACTGAAGAAATAAAAGGACAGAAGGAAAGACACAAGAGAAGCAACAAAGATGGGACCAGGGGACTTCACAGCTTTTGAAACTGAGAGCCTCAACCGTAGTTTCTCCATCGTGTTTATTTGAAAGCCAACGCGCAACTTGCAACATCTATAATAAGGTACAGGAACATCTTGTACAATAACAAGAAGCAACTTGCAACATCTACAATAAAGTACAGGAACATCTTATACAACAACAAGAAACAACTAATTTACAATAACAGGAGGCAACGCAGAACATCTTGTACAATAACAAGAAACAATAGGTAAGCCAATTTCCTACAACATATCCCCCTTTTTATTTTTACAAAGCAGTGAAGGCAGATTAGGTGGTTTCTTACTGCCTCATTCCCTGAAAGGCTCATTTTGTGCTGATCGTTCAAGTAACAATGTCAAATCAGAAAACAGCATTTTTTTTAAAAGATTTATTTATTTATTTAATTTCCCCCCCTCCCCTGGTTGTCTGTTCTTGGTGTCTATTTGCTGCGTCTTGTTTCTTTGTCCGCTTCTGTTGTCGTCAGCGGCACGGGAAGTGTGGGCGGCGCCATTCCTGGGCAGGCTGCACTTTCTTTTCACGCTGGGCGGCTTTCCTCACGGGCGCACTCCTTGCGCGTGGGGCTCCCCCACGTGGGGGACACCCCTGCGTGGCAGGGCACTCCTTGCGCGCATCAGCACTGCGCATGGCCAGCTCCACACGGGTCAAGGAGGCCCGGGGTTTGAACCGCGGACCTCCCATATGGTAGACGGATGCCCTAACCATTGGGCCAAAGTCCGTTTCCCCAGAAAACAGCATTTTAAACATAATCCATAGCTACAGCAGATTTATTCAAACTTCCAACTAACATGATTTATTATCATGGGCTTAAGGTTTCTTATCAGCAAGCCTATATAGGCCAGTATGTGATAAAAAATGACCTCATTTTCCCCAATTTGTATAGTTTGAGGCATAGGCAACGACAAATTATTGTTACTTCCTCATCTTGGACAGTGAGGCAGCTGGAAGTTTATCACATAACTTCAATGCCTTCATTGGCCCTGCTCTTAGCATCTTCACTGGACCTGAGGCCACAACTCAAGTGTTGAATTAGCTTAGTCCATCCTTGTGAGGACTCCTTTTACAGACAGAGAACAATAGTTGGCTTGTTTTAAGAGTCGCAATGCAGTGTCTGTAGCAGTGAAAGCACATTCTGCCCTTCCCAAGAGGAGGAGGGGACCGATGCCTCAGTCACTGAAGTGAGCAGGTAGGACACCCATGGGTGATGTCCACAAGCTGCCGGTGAACAACAGGCAGCTGGAACCGCTGGGCTAGGTGCCACAAAGTCTGGTACTCACATTTACCTTTCCAGTGGAGCCACTCTGCTTCTTCTCAGGTCTCAACTGTATGGCTCTGGATCTTCATGAGGCATCTGCCTCAACAGTCCTGAGAAGGATGTTAGAGGAGTGGGCAGGGACATGGCATGACAGTTACCTGTCACTGCTGGCAGGTGTCCCAGATGTTCTTCCACAGATCTCTCCCCCATAGAGGGTGATTCACAACAGTCCATCGTGTTTGTCTTGCTCTGCCATTCACCCCTGGATAGGGATGGCAGTCTTCAGAGTAACCACACACTAAGCCTTTCACTTTCAGCAGGGCTTCCTATGCTGCACACAATTGCTTTTTTACATTGGATTATAACCCCAGGGGTACTCAGTTAGAATGCTGCCTTTGCCACAAACCCCACCTAAAGCCACTATTGGCGCTGGCCATATCCACTTCACAGGCTGAGTCAATATCCACTTTTCCCCCTTTTTATTGTAATTATTATTTTTAGAGCAGCTTGCTGGAGGGTCCTCCTGCTCCCATGAAGGACCTTCTTAATTAACACATCTCAGTGAGGGATAAAAGATTTTTAGTATTCCAACAATGTTACAGATTCTGTTAACATGACAAAACATTGTACTACATCGATTACAGCAGAAAGTATAGTTCTGTCTTACCCAACCAAACAACATTGAAGAATTTGATAGCATAGCAGGAACTTTATGGCTTGTCCCAATTGTTTGCCCTTTCTGGGCCCTTAAAATACCATTGTCTGATGTTTTTCAGTAGGGTCACTGCCACAGGTTTCTTCTGTACAACCAGATTCTTTGCCACCGGCCAGGGCAGATGGTTGGGCTCTGCACACAGCCTTGGGGAAGCTCTGCAAAGTTACACTGTTGACTTTTCTACAGGTAGGAGAATGCGGGCTGGCTTGACTTGCCCAAGGAAACGCCAAAGAAACGCCTAGCAAGTTTCAAAACACAGTGATAGCGACACAGTTGGGTGTTTGTTTCTTGAAACAAACCAGCAATGTCTGGGACTGCTGCATGCTACAATGGTATCACTTTAATTTACAATAAGAGAGCATTTCTGTGACACATACTATTTAATATTAAAGGTTTTTAAACTTAATAGATAGACCCATCAAATCTTACTCAACTTTAACCACAAAAAATTCCTTTTCCACAAATCTTCTGCACTGTTTGTCTCCATTCAGGTTTTGTCCTATACCCTAGTCTTTCTTAATAACCAATTGTTCTATTTTAGGACAAAATTACTTTCTGTTTCTTTAATAATAAAAACACACTCTATACATCCTACATACATAAGTTACCAAAACGGTTTTGGAAACTGTCTCTAATCAAACCTCCTATAACATACAATTATTATTAACAGTAAACAAACTTGTTAAAATAATAATTCAGTTTGGTTATATGCAAATATAACTATTTCAAATACCTATTAGCATGCAATATTAGAAACAGTCTTTTAGAAGCAAGTTGGCAGGGGAGGCTGGCTGTCAACAAGTTCTTCTGTTATAAAATTACCTTTCATTATTATTATCAATTCAGTTTTTGTTCAATAATGACTTCCTGAAATTAGCCATGTAAATACCTCAATTCAAGCAATGCTTCCACAAACTTCTTACAATTATTTATAATCATATAGACTCTAATTATATTATTTTAAGATGAATTTCACCTTTACAGAACACATTCCCTTACTTAAAGTTACTATAATACCTTTTACAACTTTTTACATGCATTCGAGTTTTGTCCTGTCTATTTCCATTTTGATTTTATGACAGCTAAGCCATCTTCTTTTAGGACAAAGCATACTTTTACTCTTTTTTTTGGGCAGACATCAAATTTCAGTCAGCACTCCCACAAACTTTTTACTTTTTAAAATATTCATTTAAGTTTTACATCCTTCATTTTTTCCTTTGAAGAAAAATAAACTATTCATTTCAATTTGGGCAAGAACTACTCTTTATGAAAAGACATGGTAATTTCATTAATCAAGACAATTTTTATTATTGTAGAGATCTTATTAACATTTACAATTGTGTATTAATATAAGCACTTATTTAATTTTTGGCCATTTGAATAGATCTCTATTAGAAGTTTTTCTTTATTAATTTATACCACCATCCAGAGGTATCAAAATATATACTGACAATGAACAATCACAAAAACCATTACAACGCACACTGAAACAATTACCACACACACAATGACATTGAACAGATAAACACAAAACAAATACAACACATCAACAGAAACATAAAGCTCACTAATTTGACCCATAATTCTTACTCTTTTCGTATAGCTGTTTCCAAACCCTCCATCATTTCACATCTTAGATTTTACTGCTTTTAAGATCCCTTCTGGAGCCTAGGTTGCCTGTACCATGCAAGCTTGTTCTTGGAAACACTTTTATTAGTAATGAGCAACCAGTTAGGATAACTTGAACAGCATAAATGCAATTAAGCTATTATTTAGCAGTTTAGACAGACAATACACATTTTTTGGGTTACTACTTTTTAAGACTACATTGAAACTTGAAGTTCAGGAGTAAGTTATCAACACTGAAAATTTCTTTTAACACCTTGATAAAAATTTTGTACTAATTTTATTAAGTTCGTTAAAGAGGCCCAATCAGAATCAGCATGGAAACAAAACAGAACACCAATGTTGCCATGTTTTCCTCCTCTTCCAGAGGTTTAATTCTGTTAGCCCCCACTAGCCAACTGCCACATTATCATTTAGGCAGCAAGGGGGTTGCACAATTGCTGCCAGAATATTTTCCTTATCATAGTCAGCACTTTAACAGAGTTTTCTCACAAGCATGATTTCACTGACAAGGGCCTTATTTAGCACTTTTGCCTGTATGGGACATTATATTTGTGAGTTATCCTTTCCTTGCACAAGTGGCTCACCTTGATTTCCCTCTGTTCTAGCCTGCAAGATGCCCTGTTGAAAAGCTGACAACTTTGGTTGAGCTTCTCCAGGTATAGCAGGGGGAGGAGATGTCAGCGGGGGGAAAGTGACTTTCTAAAGTCAGTTAATGAAGGAGTTGAAGGCAAAACAACTTTAGATTTAGCGTCAAAACAGATTTAGTAAAAATCCAAGTGGGCCAAATAGTACCAGGGAGTAAAACACCTTGTACATGTAAAATTTTTAGCTCCTTTTCCTACTCTTTCCTAATCTCCTAATTCTAAACTTCCTATTGCTGGGGACTATGAGCAATATTTTTCTATAACCTCTCAGGGTTCTAAAATACGAGACTCGTTGGCCTCGGCCCCTCCTGCCTTGAGGAGTTGTTTGAGGAGACAGACATAACCGTCTCCATTTCCCACTGTAACCCTGCTGGAACACCCAAGAGCGCCCTCACTCACCGAGGACCTGGAAGGCCTTCTGACCCACTCGGGGCTCTGCAGCATGACAACACCTTGTAGCTTGAGGCTCTTCCTCCCTTCGGGTCCCTGTTCGGATGCCAGTTGCTGAGACCAGCTCAGCAATAGGTCTGCACAAAGGGAAGGTGATGCAGAACTGAAGTAAAAGGACAGAAAGAAAGACACAAGAGAGGAAACAAAGATGGGACTGGGGGACTGCCCAGCTTTTGAAACTGAGAGCCTCAACCCTAGTTTCTCCATTGTGTTTATTTGAAAGCTAACGAGCAACTTGCAACAAAAGAAGCAACTTGCAACGTCTACAATAACGTACAGGAACATCTTGTACAATAACAAGAAGCAACTTGCAACATCTACAATAAAGTACGGGAACATCTTGTACAATAACAAGAAACAACTAACAGGTAAGCCAGTTTCCCACAACAGGGACAACCCCACTTCCCCTGTGTACTGGGGTGACGGGGGACGAGCCCATGATGGGGGGAGGGTTGACCCCACTTCCCCCATGTGCTGCGTCCTGGGACAGGCGGACCAGCCCATCAGGGTGGTGCAAAGCACAGCGCATGTTCCAGATGCTTCTCTCCGGGCAGCAAAGGCCCCCGGGAAGGGGGTGCAGCCTGCAGGCTTTTGGGGTGGCTTCTGGTAATCCCCAGCCCAGGCTCAGCCCCCGCCTCCCGCTTCTGGGCTGTAAGGGGTCAGCCGCGTCGCCTCGAGGCTCATCCACATTCTGTTTGAGCACCTGAGCTAAGGACAGCCGCAAGGTCCTACTTCCAAAAGGGCTCCCACCTGCAGGGCTGGGGCCTGGACGTGCCTTTTCTGGGGGCGTGCTTCACGCCAGAAGCCCCCTGCACCCCGTCTTCTGGCATCTCGCCCTCGCCGTGCCTCCCCTGGCCCCGGCGGGTTGGAAGCAAATCACAGACGTCCCATCGCTTGGTCCCGAGGGTCTCGGTGGAGGCACAGTTTGCTGAGTGCTCCACCTGTTATTCTGCACGTGCACCAACAGAGAGCAGTGGCTGTTGTGGTCCGCCGTGCGCGCCCAGCCCCTTTCCAGACTTTTCTTTAGTTGCAGCTGACGTCTCAAATACCCAATGAGACTTATCCACGGAAAGAAGGCCCCTAGTCAAAGAGAGGGGCCGCGTCGGGTTGTTTGTGTGTGTGTTTTAACGTTTTTTGTTTTTTTAATTAAGCAGTTTTATTGAGATATAGTCACATACCATACAATCTACCCAAAGTGTATAATCACCGTGTGATCAAGAGCAAGGCCATGTTAGGGGTTGTTTTCAATGCTTCATTGGGGTGCAGCATTTTCTTTTCCTCTCCCTGCAACTATCTTACTCTCCTCGTTTTTTTATTTTTATTTTATTTTATTTCTCCCCATCCCCTCGTTTGCACTTGCTGTGTCTGTTCATCTTCCTTATTTCTTTAGGAGGCAGTGGGAACTGAACCTGGGACCTCTGATGTGGGAGGGAGGTGCCTGGTCACCTGAGCCACCTCCATTCCCTGCTTTGTTGTGTCTCTCATTATGTTTTTCTTCTTGTGTCTCTTGTTGTGCCATCTTGTTGCATCACCTCACCGCGCCTGCCCGTTGCCCCAGCACCCTGTCTTACTAGTTCTCTTTAGGAGGCTCGGGGATCCTTTGCTCCCTGCTTTGTTGGGTCTCTCATTTCTTCTTCTTGTGTTTCTTGTTGCATCATCTTGTTGTGTCAGCATGCCATGGCTGCCCATAGTGCCAGTTCACTGTCTTTTTTAGGAGGCACCAGCAGTGAACCTCAGGCCCACTGTGTGGTAGGCAGGAGCTCAACCTCTTGAGCCACATCTGCTTCCTCATTTATTTTGTTTTTAAACGCAGGAAACGACTTTTACCCCACTGCCGGCCTGGCCCTAGCTGGAAAAGGTACAGGGGTCGTTTCTCAACCTTTTCATAAGGTGAAAAGGCCCAGCTGGCCCGGCCACATCTGCGGTACCTGCCCTCACACTCCTCGGGTCCCACCGTGAACCCAGAGCCCCGGCCCCTGCGCGGGGCTGCGGCGTCGCCTTTCCAGCCTTAGGCGCCTTGCAGCCTCGTGGGCAGGCGGAGGCCCCAAGGCTTAGGGAGCTGGCCAGGGGCCTTTGAGCCGTCCACGCACGCGGACGCACGCGCCCCAGCGGGCACCGGGTGGAAGCAAGGGCAGGGCGCTGGGCGGGGCTGGGGGTGCGGAGACGGCGACGGAAGAGGGGGCTCGAGGCCCCAAGGCAGGGGAGGGGGTGCCGGGGAGGGGCTCCCAAGTGTTCCCAGACCCTTCAGGCCAGAGTGGGGAAACAGTTTCTAGCTGGGCCCTGGTGGATGGGGTGCCGTGCGGCCCTGCCCTCTGACCCCAAGAAGCCCCTTCCGGCTGCCCCGGGGGTGTCCTGCGCCCCAGAATCCCCCATATTCAAATCCCAGCACCCTTTTGGGTGGGAGTGTTTCTGTTGATTTATTTATTTTCAGTTTCTGATTTCATTATGGTTGTTTAGTTTTAAAAATAGCCCAAGATGATACATATGTGATGTGTAGACTGTATTCCAAATACTGAAATTGCACTGATGCACCATTGACCAAGATATTGAATTAGCACGAGCACTATGAATTCAGGTAAATACTTAAGCTGATTGTAAATTTTTATAGCACATTTTCTTTTTTGATCGTCTTTTCTAGATCACAAAAAAAAATGTTACATTAAAAAATATAAGAGGTTCCCATATATGTGGAGCAATCATCGTGAACAGCTCTCTCTAATGCATGTTGAAAGAAATTCCAGGTTTCCCAAGTGAAGGATGTGATTGAATTAGGGAACCAAGGGAAACGGACTTGGCCCAGTGGTTGGGGCGTCCGCCTACCACATGGGAGGTCCGTAGTTCAAATCCTGGGCCTCCTTGACCCGTGTGGAGCTGGCCCATGCACAGTGCTGATGCACGCAAGGAGTGCCCTGCCACGCAGGGGTGTCCCCACATAGGGGAGCCCCACGCGCAAGGAGTGCGCCCGTAAGGAGAGCCACCCAGCGTGAAAGAAAGTGCAGCCTGTCCAGGAATGGCGGCGCCCACACTTCCCGTGCCGCTGACAACAGAAGCGGCCAAAGAAACAAGATGCAGCGAATGGACACAGAGAACAGACAACCGGGGGGGGGGGGGATTAAATAAATAAATCTTTTAAAAAAAAACAAAAAAAAGAATTAGGGAACCAAAAATGTGTTGGAGCGGATGTAGATCAGTGGTTGAGCACCTGCTTCCCACGTACAAGGTACTGGGTTCAATCCCCGGTACCGCCTAAAAAAAAGAAAAAAGGTGTTGAGACTCATTCGTTTTCATGTCCCTGAAGGATAATTTTCAGGTTTGAGCAATGTCTAAATGGCCGCCATTTCCATCTTAAACAGGGCAGTTTAGGACGTTTTCTTCCCACCTCTTAGTCAGGTGGGACGTTCCCCTGCCCACTTACTTGCGTTGCTAGTGGGCTTCAAAGCTCTGTACCTCGGTTCACAAGGAGGCATGCGGGGACACCTGCCCTTGCCGTGAGCGGAGGGCTAGCACAGGAAACCGCCGTGAATCGCCTGGCCTCTGCGAAGCCGCTGATGTGCCTGTTTCCTGGCAGGAACCTCTGGGTGCCTTTGCTTATGGGCTCCGCAGGCCCCGCACCGCGGCTGTGCTCGGGGAACCGTCTGCGGCCGGGAGCCCGTTCTGCGGGGGACGTGGCCCTGGACGGTGTATGAGGTGGCCAGGGGACGCCCCCAGGAACCCTCTTCGCCTCCCTGGCCCCGAGCCGAGGTCTGAGCTGTGGGCTGGGAGCACTGCCCGCTCCGTTCCAGCCACGGAGCTGCTGCCCGCCCCGGTCAGCACGGGCCAAGGACTCGTTCCCCAAGAGGACGGCCAGCGGCCCTGCGGGATGGAGAGCATCACGCGGCTCGCAGGCCCCTCCAAGTGCTACGCGGAGCTGCTCAAGAAGCCAGCGATGGGGGGGTAACAAGGGGGGGCGTGGTACATGGAGCTGGTGAGCCGGGGGGGTGATGGGGGGCATGGCACATGGAGCTGGTGCGCCTGGGGGGTGATGGGGGGCATAGTGCATGGAGCTGGTGCGCCTGGGGGGTGATGGGGGGCATAGTGCATGGAGCTGGTGCGCCTGGGGGGTGATGGGGGGCATAGTGCATGGAGCTGGTGAGCCTGGGGGGTGATGGGGGGGCATAGTGCATGGAGCTGGTGCGCCTGGGGGGTGATGGGGGGCATGGTACATGGAGCTGGTGCGCCTGGGGGGTGATGGGGGTCATAGTGCATGGAGCTGGTGCGCCTGGGGGGTGGTGGGGGCGCATGGTACATGGAGCTGGTGAGCCTGGGGGCTGATGGGGGGCATGGCACATGGAGCTGGTGAGCCTGGAGGGTGATGGGGGGCATAGTGCATGGAGCTGGTGAGCCTGGGGGGTGATGGGGGGCATAGTGCATGGAGCTGGTGCGCCTGGGGGGTGATGGGGGGCATAGTGCATGGAGCTGGTGAGCCTGGGGGGTGATGGGGGGCATAGTGCATCGAGCTGGTGCGCCTGGGGGGTGATGGGGGGGCATGGCACATGGAGCTGGTGCGCCTGGGGGGTGGTGGGGGGGCATGCACATGGAGCTGGCGAGCCTGGGGGGTGGTGGGGGGCATAGTGCATGGAGCTGGTGCGCCTGGGGGGTGATGGGGGGCATAGTGCATCGAGCTGGTGCGCCTGGGGGGTGATGGGGGGGCATGGCACATGGAGCTGGTGCGCCTGGGGGGTGGTGGGGGGCATGCACATGGAGCTGGTGCGCCTGGGGGGTGAGGATAGGGGGGCATGGCACATGGAGCTGGTGAGCCGGGGGGGGGGGGGGCGGTGATGGGGGGCATGGTACACGGAACTGATGAGCCTGGGGGAGGGGAGGCGATGGGGGCGTAGCGCGTGGAGCTGCACCCAGCCATTTCTATCAGGTGTTTTGTCTCCTTGTGACTGTTTATCTCGTGTTCTAGGGACGTGAGCGCAGACCCCAGGGTTATTTGCTGGAGGAAATGGGGCGCCGGCTGCGCGTACCCAGGCAGGTTTCTGAACGACAGCTCCTTGCAGGACGTGGGGCGGAGGCTGCACGGTGCGGTCCGTGCCCCCGTGCGCCCCCCGGAGACGGCGCGGCGCTGCCTTCTGCCGCGCCCTCCTTCCCGCGGCGGCCGCTCACCACCGCCGGCGTTCACCTGCCACGCGCTTCCCAGAGGCCCATTCGAGCCGTGGTTTTCCTCGTTGCTCACGGTCCTGGTCCCGAGCGTAGAAAGTCGCTGGACCGGGGGCTGCCTGGGGCCGGGGGCTGCCGCGGCTGGGAGGGTTCAGCGATTGCGCGTGGCTCCCCGCGGAGGGCACTGTTACCGGGCAGCAGGGCAGCTGCGGGGCGGGGAGGACCGTGGGGGACAGGGGAGATGAGGGTGGTAGAAGGATGGGAGGAAGGTGGGGGCGACCACCCCTGAAGGTGGGGATGGGGGGCAGGGAGGACAACCGGGGGATGGTTGGGGCGGAAAGGGCGGTGGGGGTCCCCCGGGGTCGGGCTGGCCTTTCTTTTCCTTGCGCTCTCACAGCTTCCAGGTCTTGGAGGTGTGGGGGCGAAGCCTCCCCATCTGCCGGCGTGGGGTGTGGCCTCCCCACCTGCTGTGGTGGGGTGCGGCTTTCCCCAGGCCCGGGGCGCGCAGGAAGCCTGCGAATTCCCGCGCCACTTGCTGCGGGTGAAACAGTCCCCGCCCGGCGCCAGGAGGGGCGCGGCCTCCCTGCGAGGGCTTCCCGCCTCCCCACCCCTCCCTCCGGGAGCCCCGCGTTCCCTTCCTGACTTCCCCAAAGCCACCGTGAGCCTGAGAGGCGACCCCGTCTCGGGGTGCAGCCGCGCGTTTCACATTCGCGCCCTGGCGCCAACACGCGGGTGCAAGGGCGCCGCTGAGAACTGAGCGGGACGGACACGGAAGCGCCAGCGCGCGCCCCTGAGCACGGGTCCTTCTCCCTCCAAGGGGGTGGAGAGGCCCCGAGGTATTCTTTGGTTTCTTAGGAGCGCATGCTCCTGGTTCCTTCAGTCCACCGGTTTGGACGCCGGACTTGCCTTTTGAACTGTTCCTGGAAAGCGCGGGTTCCAGGGGAATTGAAACACAGTGTCGCTATAACTTAGTTAATTGTGGGAGGTCTTCAAACTGAAAGCCCCAAATAAGGCTTTGTGCATCTTTTATTTTTAATTTTTAAAATTTTTTTCCTTCTTTGTTTTTTTTTTAAGATGTTACATTAAAAAAATATGAGGTCCCCATATACCCCCCAGCCCCTCACCCCACTCCTCCCACATCAACTTTCATCATCGTGACAAATGCACAGCATCTGGTGAATACATTTTGGAGCATTGCTGCCCCGCATGGATTTGTGCATCTTTTAAAAACCGGTGCTTGAACTTATGCTGTTAGGACAAGTAATTCGGTCTTACTTAGAAGGGGAAGATTTTCCTTTCTTAGAAGGAAAATCACACGACCTATTGGTCGTGTTTGGTGGAAACGAAGAAACGAATTATTTTCTCCGTGATGGAAGGACCAGAGGACCCCGAGGTGCTTGGAGGCTTCTTGCTTTTAAGAGAAGGAGAAAAAGCGAGTTGAGCCGAGAGAAAAAGCATGGGCAGTTCCCCTCCAGATCTGGTTCACACTCAGGGAGCCGGCGTGGCGGTGAGGGGGCTTGGGTCAGGGGCTTATGGTGCCTGCCAGCTGTGGCTGTGGGTGGGCGTGCCAGCGGGGGTCCTGGGAGTGCAGCCGGGACTGGGCTGCAGGAGGGGGATGGAGCTGGGCTGCAGGAGGGGGTGGAGCATACAAATGGAGGTCCTGGGTGTGCAGGGGGGGCTGGGGTGTGCAGGAGGGGGTGGAGCATGCAAGTGGGGCATGCAAATAGATGTCCTGGGTGTGCAGGGGGGCTGGGGTGCAGGTGGGGGGTGGGGCATGCAAGTGGGGCATACAAATGGATGTCCTGGATGTGCAGGGGGGCTGGGCTGCAGGAGGGGGGTGGGGCATGCAAATGGATGTCCTGGGTGTGCAGGGGGGCTGGGCTGCAGGAGGGGGGTGGGGCATGCAAATGGACGTCCTGGGTGTGCAAGGGGGCCGGGGTGTGCAGGGGGGCTGGGCTGCAGGTGGGGGGTGGAGCATACAAATGGAGGTCCTGGGTGTGCAGGGGGGGCTGGGGTGTGCAGGGGGGCTGGGCTGCAGGTGGGGGGTGGAGCATGCAAGTGGGGCATGCAAATGGAGGTCCTGGGTGTGCAAGGGGGGGCTGGGCTGGAGGAGGGGGATGGAGCATGCAAGTGGAGATCCTGGGTGTGCAGGGGGCACTAGGGTGTGCAGGGGGGCTGGGCTGCAGGTGGGGGCTGGGCTGCAGGTGGAGGTCCTGGGCATGTGGGCAGGGGTCTGGAATGGGAATGGGGAAGGGAGCATGGGACCTAGGTCCCACCCTCCCCTCTGCGCCCTTTCCCTCCCTGCCCCTCCTCTCCCCTCCCCTCTCCTCTCCTCCCCTCTCCTCCCCTCCCCTCTCCTCCCCTCCCCTTTCCTCCTGTGGTGGCTGCAGCACATGGTATCTGCAGTGTAGGCACAAAGGGCTATTCAAGTTCTTTGTCCATTTTTCAAGTGGGGTGTCTTTCTTGTTGAGTTGTTAAGAGTTCTTTGAATGTTCTGGATACTAATCCTTATCTGAAAAATGATTTGCAATGGTTGTCTCCCATCTGTAGGTTGTCTTTTTCCCGATAATGTTGTTGATGGATACAAGTTTGTTTTCTTCATGACATCCCCTTGATCTGTCTTTTCTACCATTGCTTGTGTTTTGGGTATTGGTTTGGGAATCCACTGTCTAATACAAGGTCCTGAAGATTTTCCTGTTTTCTTCTAAGAGTGTTGTGGCCTTAGCTCTAGACTGAGGTGGTTTCCAGCTGTTTTTTAAACTACCACCGTCTGCTCTGAAGCCCCCGTGCACTAGACGTTCTCTTAGAGGGGACTTTGGCTGATTTCCCGTGGCCCTTTTCCCAAGCAGAAGGAGTCTGAAACCACAGGCCTGACCGGGGCGTCCAGGTGCTGGTCGGGTTACGGCCAGTGGGCTGGGCGCCGGGCTGGGCACTGGTGTGTCGGGGTCTTGCTGGCAGGAACCTGCGCCGGCTGCGGCCACACGGGCGTGCGCCCAGGCCGTCTGTGCTGGGAACGTCGTGCCCCTGTGTCGCAGCTGTCGCCCTGTTTCCTTGTCCTCCAGGACGCGGACGTGCAGGTGAAACGCTCAGTGACCGTGACGCTGCGGGTGCTCTGCGAGGAGGGGGAGCTGGCCGCGAGGCTGGGCCTCTCCTGTCAGTTCAGTGGGTGGGCTTGCACCCCCCTCATGACTGTGTGGGGAGGGGGTGCTCCTGGCACCGAGTCGGGGTCCTGCTGCTCAACAGGCCGCATTGATGTGGGTCCAGATGTCGGCGTGCGCCCTGGACTGGAGGGCTCTCTGCACCTTTGGGGGTGCACCAGGGGCAGGTGGGGTGAGCCCAGGGGGCAGGTGGGGTGCACAGGGGCAGGTGGGATGAGCCCAGGGGGCAGGTGGGGTGAGCCCAGGGGGCAGGCGGGGTGCACCAGGAGGCAGGTGGGGTGCACCGAGGGGCAGGGTGCACTGGGGGACAGGTGGGGTAAGCCCAGGGGCAGGTGGAGTGAGCCCAGGGGGCCAGGTGGGTTACACCAGGAGGAAGGTGGGGTACACCAGGAGGAAGGTGGGGTACACCAGGAAGAAGGTGGAGTGTACCAGAGGCAGATAGGTGCACCAGGGGGCCGAGTGGGATGTACCAGGGGCAGGTGGGGTGTACCAGGGAGCGAGGTAGGGTACACCAGGGGCAGGTGGGGTGCACCAGGGGCAGATGGGATGGGCCAAGGGGGCAGGTGAGGTGCACAGGGGGCCAGGGGGGGAGAAGCCTCTGTCTTGATGGACTTGGATTTCGACACTAATACTGAGTGCCTGTCCCTGGAGGAAAGGATGGGATGGAACAGTTCTGATTTGCACACGCAGTGGCCTCTAGCAAGTCCTGCCGCTAGTGTGACTCACCACTAGTGTGAGAATTTCCTCGTGCATCCCAGGAAGGCTGAGCCTCTGTGTGGGCAGCAGGTGGACCGCCTCCGGCCTGGAGAGCCGTTCCCAGAGCAGAGGGACGACATGCGGGGCAGGCGGGGGGACGTCAGCCCTCACCCGTCACCCGCTCCGAAAAGGCTGCACCCAGACGAGCAACGGTGGGGAGAGGTGGTCCTGAGATAGAGCTGAGGGGTCCCGAGGCAGAGGGGCTGGCCCTGAGGTAGAGTGGGGGAGTCCTGAGGCAGACTGGGGTTGAGTCGGGGCTGGTGGTCTTGAGATGGGGATCCAGAGACCCCACCATCCTTCCCTCTGCACAGCCCGCTGTGCTCACCTGCAGGGAATGGGGCGGCAGGGGGATGCTTCCCGTGGAAAAGACGGGCTGATTTGGGGGGGCTCTAAAGAGGGGTTCCCCCTGGGCTGTGGCCCTCAGGAAGGGGTGCGGTGTGGGCGGCATGTCTTCTTTGCGCTCAGCCTTTTCCATGTTCCCGCTGGCTTCCTGGGAACAGGTGGCCAGTGCCCTGTGTCCACGGAGGCGGGCAGCTGGCGCAGAGCTCGGCAACGTGAGTGCAGGTGCGGTCCACTGCGGCCTCCGCGGGGCCGAGCCACGGCCGGAGGTGGGTGGGTCGACAGCAGGCGTCCAGCGGCCGGTGGTGAGGCTTCCTCCCAGGCCGGCTGAGTCCCGGGGGTCCCTCGGCTTCTCCAGCATGTGGCCACGCACACGGGGCTCCTTTCTCCTCGGGCCCCGCAGACTTCCCGCACCGCTGCTCCCGCGGTTCTCCTTCCGCGTGCGATTTCCGTAGCCCCGTTGGACTGAGGACCTGTGTGGTTTGGGATCCTGGACTGGCGGCGTCTCCCCAGATCCTGGTGATAAGTGGGGGGGCGCCTGGACGTGCCTTTTCAGGGGTGTGGCTCCAGCCCCTGCAGGCCCCCAGCCGCGCTTCCCGGGTCCCCGCTCGGCCCAGAACGAGCTGACCCGGGGAAGAGTCCACTCCCCGGTATGGACCTAGTGTTCCCCAGCACCTGGTAAACGGCTGTGCGTCCTCGAGGACAGACGTCAGGACGAGGCAGGTTTTGGGCTCCCTTCCTGTCAGGTTCTGCTCCATCGGCTCACCTGCGGCAGGAGAAAGGAGGGGTCATCTTCATGGTACCACCTGGACCACCCAGGGGGGCAGGGGTGAGAGCCCAAAGGGGGGCTGGCAGTGGGGGACACACGAGCCGAGTGCCTGGGAGGGGCGTGCGCAGGGTGGGCCTGGGGCAGGCGGACCTAGTGTGTGCGATGGACGTGTGCACGGGGACAGGCTGACCCAGTGTGCGCGATGGAAGTGCGCAGGGTGGACCTGGGACAGGCTGACCTAGTGTGCGTGATGGACGTGTGCACGGGGACAGGCTGACCTAGTGCGTGCAATGGAAGTGCGCGGGGTGGACCTGGGACAGGCTGACCTAGTGTGCGCAATGGACGTGCGCACGGGGACAGGCTGACCTAGTGCGTGCAATGGAAGTGCGCGGGGTGGACCTGGGACAGGCTGACCTAGTGTGCGCAATGGACGTGTGCACGGGGACAGGCTGACCTAGTGTGTGGAATGGCCGTGTACACGGGATGGACCTGGGACAGGCTGACCTAGTGTGCGTGATGGACGTGCGCAGGGTGGACCTGGAGTGTGTGATGGACATGTACAGGGTGGACCCGGTGTGCTGACCTAGTGTGTGCGATGGACGTGTGCATGGGGGCAGGCTGACCTACCATGATAGTGTGGGTAGGAGGGCTCTTGGGGCCGTGCTCCCAGGTCCTGGGCTGTGCTCCCTGGTCCTGGGCTGTGCTCCCTGGTCCTGGGCTGTGCTCCCTGGCCCTAGGCTGTGCTCCCTGGTCCTGGGCTGTGCTCCCTGGTCCTGGGCTGTGCTCCCTGGTCCTGGGCTGTGCTCCCAGGTCCTAGGCTGTGCTCCCTGGCTCTGGGTCGTGCTCCCTGGCCCTGGCCCGTGCTCCCTGGCCCTGGCTCGTGCTCCCTGGCCCTGGCCCGTGCTCCCTGGCCCTGGCTCGTGCTCCCTGGCCCTGGCCCGTGCTCCCTGGCCCTGGGCCATGCTCCCTGGTCCTGGGTTGTGCTCCCTGGCTCTAGGCCATCCTCCTTGGCCCTGGGCGTGCTCCCTGGCCCAGGCCGTGCTCCTGGCTGGGTTGCCCACCTGGGGCACGTTGTGTGCCCGCCTGTCTCTTCTGCCCTCATGGCCTCCTCCGTGCGCCCACTCTGTCTTGCTATGACCCTCTGTGGTTGGGGCCCCCTGCCATCTGCGGGGTGCCAAGGCCTGCTGCGCTCGCCCTGGCCGGCCTCGGTTCTCCCCTGGTCGGGGGCAGGGTTGGTCCAGGGCTCGGCTCCTCTGCGGTGTCCCTGCCCGTGCTCTCTGCGCCCCCCTCACCTGTCCTGCGTGGGCCTGGAGGGCCAGAGGGTGTGGCCCCTCTCCCTGGCCCTCAGGGAGGCCCTGCCAGGGGTCAGCCTCCTGGAGCTCACAGACAGGGGTCAGCCTCCTGGAGCTCTCAGAACCGGCCCACCCTGGCAGACCCGTGGCTCCTGCCCATCAGCAGCCGGCGTGGGGACCGCTCTGGACCCCCGGCTCCCGCCCATGGCCGTCTCGCTGGCCAAGGCCTGGACAGGCAGTGGCGGGGCTCCAGGGTGTGGCTCGAGTTCCACCTGCGCGGTCAGGTGAGGCGGGGGGACGAGCGAGGGTGGAGGGCGGAGCTGGGCGTCTCCCCCACCAAGCTTGCCGTGGACCCCGGACCCTCGGTCAGCGGTCAGCGTGTGAGGCTGGTCTGGATCTGCTTAGTTTCCAGGGAGCAGCCTGCCCCGGGGCTGTAGGGGCACCTGCGGGGCTGCGGGGAGAGGTCGGGGCGCCTGTGGGGGCTGCGGGGAGAGGTCGGGGCGCCTGTGGGGGCTGCGGGGAGAGCTCGGGGCGCCTGTTGGGGCTGTAGGGGCGAGCTCAGGGCACTGCCAACACAGCAAGGAGAACTCGGGGCGCCTGCGGGGCTGCGGGAGAGCTCGGGGCACGTGCGGGGGCTGCGGGGAGAGGTCGAGGCGCCTGTGGGAGTTGCGGGGAGAGCGCTTGCGGGGCTGCAAGGACTGCTCAGGGTGCCTGCTGACGCTGCGGGAGAGCTCGGGGCGCCTGCTGGGGCTGTAGGGGCCAGCTCAGGGCACTGCCGACACAGCAAGGAGAACTCGGGGCGCCCGCGGGGGCTGCGGGGAGAGCTCGGGGCACCTGCGGAGCTGCAAGGACTGCTCGGGGTGCCTGCTGACACTGCGGGGACAGCTTGGGGCTCCTGCGGGGCTGCGGGAGAGCTCAGGGCACCTGCGGGGAGACCTCGGGGTGCCTGCGGGACTGCGGGAGAACTCGGGGCACCTGCAGGGGCTGTAGGGGCCAGCTCAGGGCACTGCCGACACAGCAAGGAGAACTCGCGTGCGTGCAGAGGCTGCCAGGAGAGCTTGGGGCGCCCGCGGGGGCTGCGGGGAGAGCTCGGGGCACCTGCGGAGCTGCAAGGACTGCTCGGGGCGCCTGCTGATGCTGCGGGAAAGCTTGGGGCTCCTGTGGGGCTGCAGGAGAGCTCAGGGCGCCTGCAGGGAGACCTCAGGGTGCCTGCGGGACTGCGGGAGAACTCGGGGCACCTGCGGGGGCTGTAGGGGCCAGCTCAGGGCACTGCCGACACAGCGGGGAGAGCTTGGGGTGCCTGCAGGAGCTGCGGGGAGAGCTCGGGGCTGTGAATGCGGCACCCTCCCAGGGACGTGTCTCCCCTACAGGATTGCTTTCTTGAGGACCACGGGTGCCCTCAGAACAGGAGGGGAGGGGAGATCTAGGGGGCCAGGCCACAGCTGCTCTGGGTCAGCGGCGAGCACCGTGGGAGCCTGGGCCCTGGGCCTGGCTCTGGGTACGCTGGCCTGGGGGCCGGTGCAGGAAGCCCCTGCTGGGCCGGGGGGGCTGAGCCGCCGCTCCTGCCTGTCCTGGTCGGTCTCCCCTCTGACCCTGCTGTGGGCAGGTGTGTCCGTGCGGCCACTCCCTCGGGTCCCTGGGTGGGCGTCCACAGCGTCCTGAGCTCCCAGACTGGGGCCCTCGTCCATCTGCTGGACCTGCCTGTGGCCTTGGCATCAGTTTCGTGGGCGGCCTCATGTCTCCCAAACGTTTTGAGTCCCAATCGCCGTCCTGTGAACAGACCAAACGGCAGGTCCACTATGACAGCAGTCTTTTTTTTTGATGACAGAATCAAGTTATTGATAAAATGTATCCAATATATCGAGATGTGTTAGACTCCTAATCATGAGGTTATTTTACAAATAGGCATTGCAGAAATTGTTGAAATGAGATTAGGGAAAAACAAGTGTGGTGATGAGGTTTCTAAATCAACTCTCCTCCTACTATCTTGTATATCTTCATATTTTTATATGTTTTTTACCTTGTTGGTAACATCTTAGCACTGACCCCCTAGCAATAGATTGCTCAAAGAGAAAAGCTTAAAAACACTGAAATTTGAAGTTTTCTTTTCTCAATTTTCCACATGAAATAATCTCAGTTTTATAAACAAGAGTCAAGAAATGGTCTAGGGAGTTATTTGAAATAAACTTTGAGAAAGAGAATTCATTTAAATGGAATTAATCCTCCCTGAAATTAATAGCAACAAGATATTTATCACCGAATATCCAGTTAATCACATCCAGAAAGTGCTGGAAATTGAGCCTAGACAAGTTCCTTAATTCAGAAAAAAGTGTAATGTTTAAGACTTTAGTCCCCTTGTGATAGATATTGGACTTAGGAATTTGCACAATTTTCATAATTAAACCTTTGCTATTAAGATGTTTTATACAGCAGTAGGTGTAAGTCATTTGTAAATCAGGTAATTGTCCTTTCTTCTTGAAGGAATATGAATATTGACTTTTTTTTTTTAAAGATACATAGATCACAAATAATGTTACATTAAAAAATATAAGAGGTCCCCATATACCCCCTCACCCCACTCCTCCCACATCAACAACCTCTTTCATCATCGTGGTACATTCATTACATTTGGAAAATACATTTTGGAGCACTGCTGCACTGCATGGATTATAGTTGACATTGTGGTTTACACTCTCCCCCAGGCCATTCAGTGGGTTCTGGCAGGATGTATAATGTCCAGCATCTGTCCCTGCAATATCATTCAGGACAACTCCAAGTCCCGAAAATGCCCCCACATCACGTTTCTTCTTCCCTCTCCCTGCCCTCAACAGCTACTGTGGCCACTTTCTCTACCTCAGTGCTACAATTTCTTCCATTACTAGTCACAATAGTTCCATAGTAGAATACCAGTAAGTCCACTCAAATCCATACTCTATTCCTCCATCCTGTGGACCCTGGGATGGTGATGTCCCGTCCCCATCTAGATCAAGAGGGGGCTTAGACTCCACATGGATGATGGATGCAATTCTCCTGCTTGTAGTTGTAGGCACTCTTGGCTCCCTGCTGTGGTGGTTGACCTTCTTCACCTGCCTGCTAGCTGACCTGGGTAAGTCCAACAAACCAGAGAGTAGGAGCTGCAACTCTGCTGAGGCTCAGGGCCCAGCTGGCACATGGACAGTCCAGAGATTCAAGTCTCCTCAGCATACACCAACCCCAGCTCCAATCACAGGCTCAGTGAAAGTGACAGAAGAGGACTGTGTAGAAAGGTCATATCTGAGTCCACCTCTGGTGGGAGTCTTTCTAAAAAGGGGTGACTCGACTAGAGCAGACAAGGTGGACAGGGCAGACAGCTGCTGGCCATGGAGGCGGCGCGCGCAGCCCATGGCAGGCCACGTCCGGGAGCTGGCATGGAGGCTGGAAGTGGGTTCTCTCTGGGCTGCAGAAGGTGTGGCCCTGTGCCCTGCCCATGGCCTCACCCACACCCCCCACCAAGGCCTCCTGGCACCTGGCTGGCCCAGGTTCCCAACAGGAACACGAGGCTGCGGGCGGCCCTGGGCGTCTCCAAGCTGTGGGTTCCCCCAGCCTCACTGAGACGCCTTTGCGGTGGACGCAGCTCTGAGGCCCCCAACAGGGCCGAGGGCTGCAGGTGACCCTTCAGAGCCAAACTGGGCTCCCCAGACCTTGCTGGCCCTGACCGCAGCCTTGTCCTGCCGACAGGAGGACGAGCTCGTGGAGATGGGCGTGGGCACTGTGCGCTGGGCTGTGGAGGCTGTGCATCAGTCAGCCAAAGGGGTGCTGCTGCAAAAGACAGAAACTAGCTGGTTTTTATGAAGGGTATTTATGTGGGGTAGGAGCTTACAGATCCCAGTCCATAAAGCATAAGTTACTTCCCTCACCAAAGTCTACTTGGAACAAGACGGCTGCCGATGTCTGTGAGGGTTCAGGCTTCCTGGGTTCCTCTCTTCCAGGGCCTTGCTTCTTCCTGGGCTCAGGGTTCCTCTCTTCCTGGGTATTGCTTCTCTTTCCCCTGTGTGCTTACTTCCCGGGGCTCCAGCTTAAGGCTTCAGCATGAAACTCCACCATCCAAACTCCAACATCAAAAACCCTCAACTCTGTCCCTTGCCATGCTTTTTATCTGTGAGTTCCCACCTACCAAGGGGCGGGGACTCAACTCCCTAATGACGTGGCCCAATCGAAGCCCTAATCATAGCTCAATCACACCCAGGTACAGACCAGATGACAAACATAATCCACTGCAGTCACCCCTCGGGCTGAAGTGTGGTTTACTGGCCTGGCGGGGGAGCAGCCGCAGTAAGCTAGGGTGGCTGGTCGGACTCACCGCTACCCCTGAAGGAAGCTCGGCATGGGCGCAGAGTGCCCTTGGGTCTCCCCTTCTCGGCAGCCATGCTTCCGCGGCCGCCCCTCCTCCCGGATGGCGCCACACGATGCCTGTGGGGCGGCACCCTTCCTCTTCTTTCTCCCTGCGCAGGCGCAGGGCGGAAAATTCCAGTCTGCCCTTTTCCCCTCCCCTGACAGCAACAACAACCAGGTGTGGGCGGAAAAATCCAGTCTGCCCTTTTCCCTCCCCCCGACAGCAGCAACAGCCAGGCGTGGGCGGGAAACTCAAGTCTGCCCTCCACCCCAGCAACAGCAGCCACCAATCCCGAAACCCTGCCCCTTCCCCCAGCAACAGCGACAGCCAATCCCTAACCACCACCCCTCCCCCGTCCAGTGCCGCCCACTGACCTTTCGCCGGCAACCAATCAGAACAGGGCGTGGCTTCGACCAATCAGCCTTCCCCAGCCCCTATAAAACTGTTGCCTCTCCCTCAATAAAGTGGACTTGCGTGTTTACCTTGTCTCCGCGGTAGTTCTTCTGCCGTGCGCCCTCCAGTCCTGAGAGCCCCCGACAAGGGCCTGGCCTCCCTTGTCCCCAGTTCGTCGCCGGCTTCTCCGGGCGACCCCTTCGTCGCCGGCTTCGCCGGGCGACCCTGTCAGCCGAACCGCGCAACCCCTTGTGAGACCGATCCCTCGTCTGCTGCCGGACCGACCCCTCGTCCCAAGTGGGACTGACCCTTCGTCCCAAGCGGGACCGACCCCTCGTCCAGAGCTGGACCGACCCCTCGTCCGCAGCCAGACCCCACCTCTACCGACCGAGCAAACCGTCGCAATCCACCACCTATTTTTGGAATTCACAATCATGTCAAACTGCTACACACCCCCACCTGTGGGCCAGGTGCTCCTAGGATACGTGTACAACCAGGCCAGCTGGGAGGCTGGAACCAGGGTCCACCGGCCGGGAGCTGCCGTGGCCGCAGTGCACTGTGACTGCAGGCTGGGGCTTCCGTGGCCTTCCTTTTTTTTTAAAGATTTGATTTTATTTTATTCCCCCCCCCCCCGGTTGTCTGTTCTCTGTGTCTATTTGCTGCGTCTTTTTTCTTCGTCTGCTTCTGTTGTCGTCAGCGGCACAGGAAGTGTGGGCGGCGCCATTCCTGGGCAGGCTGCACTTTCTTTCGCGCTGGGCGGCTCTCCTTACGGGTGCACTCCTTGCGCGTGGGGCTCCACTATGCGGGGGACACCCCTGCGTGGCAGGGCACTCCTTACACGCATCAGCACTGCGCATGGGCCAGCTCCACACGGGTCAAGGAGACCCAGGGTTTTAAACCGCGGACCTCCCATGTGGTAGATGGACGCCCTAACCACTGGGCCAAGTCCGTTTCCCTCCGTGGCCTTTCTGTGTTGGCTGCGCCCCACCCCATCAGCCGGTCCTTAGGGTCTCCATGGAGACGTCCGTGTCTGGGGGTCTCTCCTGCATCCCCCATTCCCAGGATGCACGTCTTTGGGCGTCTCTCCCGTGTCTCCCCATTCCCAGGATGCACATCTTTGGGGGTCTCTCCCACATCCCCCCATTCCCAGGATGTCCGTGTCGGGGGTCTCCCATGCCCCCGTTCCTCCCCCTCTGGAGGGTCTCCCACATGCCCTGGTCTCCCAAGTCGACTCTTCATGCCGACACACATCGGGCCAGAGCGTTATGTACGTCGTGGACGGATTTCTTCCCCGGCTTGGTGGCTTTTGTTCCGTGGCTTTGCTTTGCTCTCAGACGTGGTTTGACTTGCGGAGCGTGTCGTCGTCACTGTGAATCCTTATTTTCCTCCTGGGGATGGAACGGCTTTTCTCTTTCCTCGTGCCCCTGACCCTACAGCAGTCCCCACGAATGTCAGAATTAAACAAACGCTCTCCTGCTCAGAGGGGCTGTTTCCAGGCCCTCCCAGTGATGCCCCGATGCTCGGCAGAGCAGGGGAGACCCCGAGCTGCTCGTCAGAGCAGGGGGGACCCCGAGGTGCTCATTAGAGCAGGGGAGACCCCGATGCTCACCAGAGCAGGGGGGGCCCTGAGCTGCTCGTCAAGGCAGGGGGGACCCCAAGCTGTTCGTCCAGGCAGGGGGGACCCCGATTCTCACCAGAGCACTGGGGACCCCGAGTTGTTCGTCAAGGCAGGAGGGACCGTGAGCTGTTTGTCAAGGCAGGGGGGACCCCGATGCTCACCAGAGCAGGGGGGACCCTGAGCTGTTCATCAAGGCAGGGGGGACCCCAAGCTGTTCATCCAGGTAGGGCAAACCCTGATTCTCACCAGAGCAGGGGGGACCCCAAGCTGTTCGTTAATGCAGGGGGGACCCTGAGCTGTTCATCAAGGCAGGGGGGACCCCAAGCTGTTCATCCAGGTAGGGCAAACCCTGATTCTCACCAGAGCAGGGGGGACCCCAAGCTGTTCGTTAATGCAGGGGGGACCCTGAGCTGTTCCTCAAGGCAGGGGGACCCTGATGCTCACGAGAGCAGAGGAGACCCCAAGCTGCTCGTCAGAGCAGGAGGCCCCCAATGCTCACCAGAGCAGGGGGGACCCCGAGCTGTGCCTCAAGGCAGGGGGCCCCCGATGCTCAGCAGAGCGGGGGGGACCCCGAGCTGTGCCTCAAGGCAGGGGGCCCCCGATGCTCAGCAGAGCGGTGTCCTTGGGCACTCGCTCTGGGGTTCCTGTCACATTTGGATTTTTTGGCTAAGAAGAGGCTGGTCTGCAGCTTCCTGCACCTCTGGGTGGACCCCTTGTCTCCTCCGTGAGTATTTCCCCAGATGGACAGGTTCACACAGGGCATGGAGGTGGGACGCTTAGGCTGGAGCTGGGACCCCACGAGACCTGGGGGTGTCTCAGGCTGGAGCTGGGACCCCACGAGATGTGGGGGTGTCTCAGGCTGGAGCTGGGACCCCTGTGCCCGGGTGGGCAGTGGAGCCTCGGGCTGGTGCCTGACACAGGGCTGTGTCTCCTGAGGTGTCTTTAAAGTCAGTTCCTGAGACACTGTTTTCAAAGGGAGGCGTTGCTCTGGTTGTGCAAGCAAAGGAGCCAGTGTCTCCTGGGTCAAAACTGCATCCCTGGAAAAACAAAAAACAAAACAAAAAAACCCTGCATCCCTGATCTGCAGAAATCCTGATGTTGTATACCTTTGGGGGCCAGTGGATAATCGGGGTGAGGTGGACTCAGCGTCCTTCATTAATAAACAGTAAAGGGCTGAGCAGGATGGTGGGCTGGGGGGGGGGAGGGGTATACAGGACGCAGGTCAGTTCAAGGTCTTTCATATGCATAGTGACCAGGAGAGTGGAGTGGTTTCCATCCCAGTGCTGAGCCCACACGAGGGCGAGGCTAATCCATAAACAAGGGTGAGGTCAGTCTAGAGCCCCCACTGCAACATGCAGCACACACGACGGTGAGGCTGAGTCTAGAGCAACCACAGACGGGTGAGAGCTCTCTAGCTTCAGTGATTGCAGGTCCCGCTGGCTGCTTTATAATATAATTGTTATTTTTTTTTAAAGATTTATTTATTTATTTAATTTCCCCCTCTCCCCTGGTTGTCTGTTCTTGGTGTCTATTTGCTGCGTCTTGTTTCTTTGTCCACTTCTGTTGTCGTCAGCGGCACGGGAAGTGTGGGCGGCGCCATTCCTGGGCAGGCTGCACTTTTCATGCTGGGCGGCTTTCCTCACGGGCGCAAGTGCGTGGGGCTCCCCAACGCGGGGGACACCCTTGCGTGGCACGGCACTCCTTGCGCGCATCAGCACTGCGCATGGCCAGCTCCACACGGGTCAAGGAGGTCCGGGGTTTGAACCGCGGACCTCCCATGTGGTAGACGGACGCCCTAACCACTGGGCCAAAGTCCGTTTCCCTATAATTGTTATTTTGTAACCCTTGTTTGCAGGAGCCAACGAGTCTTTCAAAGGGCACGCCCAGGGTCCTGGCTGGGGGCTCGGGATGGGCATTGCTTTTTGGGCTCCAGCTGTCCGTGTTGGATTCCATGCCAGTTTCTTAAACTCAGGTGGGGCAGCTCCCTGCGTGGGCACCACGGGGAGGTCGGCGTGGGAGCCCTGTGGAGGGTTAGTGTGGGAGCTACGTGGAGGGTCAGCATAGAAACGCTGTTCCCTGATGACCTGAGTTGCCAAAATCTGTATGACGAGGGCAGCCTGCTCGCCTGGTGCACCACGGGGAAGGGGCAGGGGGCTGGGGGGTGGGAGGAGAGGGTTTCCTTTGTCTTGGTGGGTCCTGGTGAAGCCTGCAGGCTCAGGAGTCCTGGGTGGGGCCAGGGGTCAGGCGTCAGAGGTGGGTTCCTCAGGGCGTTCGTGTGTCCAGCTGGGCAGGGCATGTCCATGTGTCTGGCAGCTTGCCCTCTGCACCCTCCACGTCAGCTACCTTGCCCTCCAGGCTGCGGCATCGGCACCTCCCTGCACCTGGGCTGGTCTGTGCTGCCCCTCCGCCCACCTGCCCACGAGCCGGAGCCCCTTACTGGGCCTGTGTTGGCAGGAGTCCTTCCTCAGCTGCACAGGAAGCTGATGAAATTCTGCCGCGTGTGCCTCAGTCACCCCAGCACTGTGCTCGCCAAGAAGGTGGGTGCGGGATGGGTCTCGCTGCCTTGGGGATGGGCCACGGAAGGAGCCACAGCGGCCACGTGGGTGACAGTGGGGGCTGACAGGGTCCCATGGGCTGCATGCCCACATGGCTGGGTCCCCACGTGGCAGTGTGCCCAGGAGGCTGCATTCCTGCATGGCTGTGTGTCCAGGAGGCTGGGCTCCCGCGTGATTGGGCTCCCATGTGGCTGGATCCCCACGTGGCGTGTGCCTGTGAGGCTGTATTCCCACGTGGCTTGTGCCCAAGAGGCTGCGTGCCCATGTGGCTGGGCTCCCATGGCTGGGTCCCCACGTGGCTGTGTGCCCATTGGGCTGTATTCCCACGTGGCTGGGTCCCTATGTGGCTGGGCTCCCATGACTGGGTCCCCATGTGGCTGTATGCCCATGTGGCTGGGCTCCCAAGTGGCCGAGTCCCCACATGGCTATGTGCCCATGAAGCTGTATTCCCACGTGGCTGGGTCCCTATGTGGCTGGGCTCCCATGTGGCCGAGTCCCCATGTGGCTGCATGCCCATGTGGCTGGGCTCCCACATGGCTGGGTCCCCACATGGCTATGTGCCCATGATGCTGCGTGCCCATGAGGTTGGGCTCCCATGTGGCTGGGTCCCCACGTGGCTATGTGCCCATGAGGCTGCGTGCCCATGTGGTTGGGCTCCCATGTGGCTGGGTTCCCACGTGGCTATGCGCCCATGTGGCTGGGCTCCCACGTGGCTGGGTCCCCACATGGCTATGTGCCCATGAGGCTGCGTGCCCATGAGGTTGGGCTCCCATGTGGCTGGGTCCCCACGTGGCTATGTGCCCATGAGGCTGTGTGCCCATGAGGTTGGGCTCCCATGTGGCTGGGTCCCCACGTGGCTATGTGCCCATGAGGCTGCGTGCCCATGAGGTTGGGCTCCCATGTGGCTGGGTCCCCACGTGGCTATGTGCCCATGAGGCTGCGTGCCCATGAGGTTGGGCTCCCATGTGGCTGGGTCCCCACGTGGCTATGTGCCCATGAGGCTGCGTGCCCATGAGGTTGGGCTCCCATGTGACTGGGTCCCCACGTGGCTATGCGCCCATGAGGTTGGGCTCCCATGTGGCTGGGTCCCCACATGGCTATGCGCCCATGAGGCTGCGTGCCCATGAAGTTGGGCTCCCATGTGACTGGGTCCCCACGTGGCTATGCGCCCATGTGGCTGGGCTCCCACGTGGCTGGGTCCCCACATGACTATGTGCCCATGAGGCTGCGTGCCCATGAGGTTGGGCTCCCATGTGACTGGGTCCCCACGTGGCTATGCGCCCATGTGGCTGGGCTCCCACGTGGCTGGGTCCCCACATGGCTATGTGCCCATGAGGCTGTATGCCCATGAGGTTGGGCTCCCATGTGGCTGGGTCCCCACGTGGCTGTGTGCCCATGAAGCTGTATTCCCATGTGGCTGGGTCCCTATATGGCTGGGCTCCCATGTGGCTGAGTCCCCATGTGGCTGCATGCCCATGTGGCTGGGCTCCCACGTGGCTGGGTCCCCACATGGCTATGTGCCCATGAGGCTGCGTGCCCATGAGGTTGGGCTCCCATGTGGCTGGGTCCCCACGTGGCTATGCGCCCATGAGGCTGTGTGCCCATGAGGTTGGGCTCCCATGTGGCTGGGTCCCCACGTGGCTGTGTGTCCATGAAGCTGTATTCCCATGTGGCTGGGTCCCTATATGGCTGGGCTCCCATGTGGCTGAGTCCCCATGTGGCTGCATGCCCATGTGGCTGGGCTCCCACGTGGCTGGGTCCCCACATGGCTATGTGCCCATGAGGCTGCGTGCCCATGAGGTTGGGCTCCCATGTGGCTGGGCTCCCACGTGGCTGGGTCCCCACATGGCTATGTGCCCATGAGGCTGCGTGCCCATGTGGTTGGGCTCCCATGTGGCTGGGTCCCCACGTGGCTATGCGCCCATGAGGCTGTGTGCCCATGAGGGTGGGCTCCCACGTGGCTGGGTCCCCACGTGGCTGTGTGTCCATGAAGCTGTATTCCCATGTGGCTGGGTCCCTATGTGGCTGAGTCCCCACGTGGCTGCATGCCCATGTGGTTGGGCTCCCACGTGGCTATGCGCCCATGAGGCTGTGCTCCCATGTGGCTGTGTGTCCACGTGGCTGCATTCCCACGTGGCTGGGCTCCCCTTGGTGGGATTGTGCTTCCTTATAATGCCCAGGTCATCTTAGTAGGGGCGCGTCTAGAACGTTCCCCAGGTGCTGTGGGAAGGGTCGCTCAGCCCCTGCATTGTGCCCTTGACTCTCATGGCGTAACCCTCAGGGTGGGCTCCAGGGGTCAGGGAGGAAACTTGTGTCCAGGCTTTCTAAAGTGTGGGTTCCCACGACTCTGAGGTCCACCACAGCCCACTGCCGGGCAGCTGCGGCGTTGGGTTCCTGCTAAGCCTTTAACAATAGTGTAGACATAACACAGCTGTTGTTACCGAGGCCATCCAGCATTTTCTATATTTTTACCAGCCGTTACATCTGCTCTAGGAATCGCCCACTCAAGGGCGTTTTCCTGTTTAATGGTTTTTAAGTTTATAACGTCAAGGGTGTTGGCACCTTCTTTCTCTGTCATCCTGAAGGGCCCCCAGAACTGAGTCTGTGGGGGGTCGGACCTGTGCCCCCAGGTCGTGACGGGTCGTACCCACCACTGGGGTCTTCCCTGGCTCTGTGTCCAGCACCTGCTCATGAGGAGACCCCGGCAGGGGGCCCGGTGCTGGGGGGCCACAGGGTGGGCACTGGGAGCTGCCTGGACGTGCCCCCGCCTCCCCCTCCCCTCCCTGCCTCCTCTCCCCTTCCCCCACCCTCCTGCCCCTCCTGCCCCTCCCTGCCTCCCCTCCCCCTCCTTGCCTCCTCTCCCCTCCCCCTCCCCCCTCCCCCAGGCCTTCATCCACTCTGCGACCTTCTCCCCCTCCTCAGCCTCCAGGGTCCGCCCGGACCCCGGCTAGGGCCGCTCCTCCCGATGCATCCGCAGGCCGAGCTGCTCACGTTTGTCTCAGAGCAGGTGCTGCTGGGGCAGGACCTGGGGGCTCAGGTCAGCGGCGGGGGGAGGGCGGGGGGGCCGAGGGGAGGAGTAAAAGGGGAGGGGGCAGCAGGGAAGGAGACCTGGGGGGAGAGGGTGGCAGGGCGGGGGACCTGGGGGGAGGGGGCGCCATCCCGAGGGGCCGCCAGCTGCAGTCCCCCCTCCCATTCCCACGCGGGCAGGGTCCCGCTGGGGCTCCTTTGCAGGCCTCTGCCAGTGCCCCCTTTTCTCTCCCTCAAACCGTGGGGAGGGAGGGGTCCTCCCCACCGCTGCGTGGGCCCCAGGGGAGGGTCTTGGGGATCCTGGGCACGAGGAGGACCTGGAGTGCCGGCCCAGCCCCTGCTGACCAAAGCCTCATGTCCCGCCTCCGCATGTGCCCCCCTCCGCCCTCGCCCACATCCCCAACGCCCCTCGGCGCTTCCGGCCGCCCGCAGCCCCCAGCCCCCCTCAGGGACGTGCGGTCAAGGTCCATGGGGGCCTGGGGCCTGGCGGCTGAGCGCCCACGGCTCTTCCTGGGTGGGCCTCACAGCAGCTGCTGGGGCAGGCGCGGGTCCCCGGGACATTTGCTGGGGTGGAGGGGGAGGAGTGGGGCGGGGCCTAAGTGTGCCTGCAGGACCTGTGCACGCCTGCGCACGCTGCTCACATGCCTGCACACGCCCTGCAAATGCCCTGCACACCCTGCTCGCGCCCTTCACATGCCCTGCACACGCTGCTCATGCCTGCACAAGCGCGCACGCGCCAACACCTCACATTCCCTGCGCATGCTGCTCCCACATCCTGTGCACGCCCTGCGCACGCTGCTCACATGCCTGCACATGCCCTTCACACGCCCACACCTGCCCTGCACACGCTGCTCATGCGTGCACAAGCGCGCACGCGCCCACACCTCACATTCCCTGCACATGCTGCTCACATGCCTGCACACGCCCTGCAAATGCCCTGCACACCCTGCTCGCGCCCTTCACATGCCCTGCACACGCTGCTCATGCGTGCACAAGCGCGCACGCGCCCACACCTCACATTCCCTGCGCACGCTGCTCCCACGTCCTGTGCACGCCCTGCGCACGCTGCTCACATGCCTGCACACGCCCTGCAAATGCCCTGCGCACCCTGCTCGCGCCCTTCACATGCTCATGCGTGCACAAGCGCGCACGCGCCCACACCTCACATTCCCTGCACACGCTGCTCCCACGTCCTGTACACACCCCTGCACACGCTGCTCACATGCCTGCACATGCCCTTCACACGCCCACACCTGCCCTGCACATGCCGTTCCCACACCTTTTTTAAAAAAAATATTTATTATTATTTTTTAATTACATTAAAAAAAATATGAGGTCCCATTCAACCCCACCGCCCCCGCCCCCCACTCCCCCCACAGCAACACTCTCTCCCATCATCATAACACATCCATTGCACCTGGTAAGTTCATCTCTGAACATCACTGCACCCCATAGTCAATGGTCCACATCATAGCCCAGACTCTCTCACGTTCCATCCAGTGGGCCCTGGGGGGATCTACAATGTCCCATAATTGTCCGTGAAGCACCATCCAGGACAACTCCACGTCCTGAAAACGCCTCCACATCTCATCTCTTCCTCCCGTTCCCCACACCCAGCAGCCACCATGGCTACCGTTCCCACACCCATTCCACATTTTCTCTGTGGACATTGGATTGGTTGTGTCCATTGCACACCTATGTCAAGTGGGGGCTTAGATTCCACATGGGTACTGGATGCACTCCTCCCGCTTCCAGTTGTAGACACTCTAGGCTCCATGTTGTGGTGGTTGACCTTCTTCAACTCCATGTTAGCTGAGTGGAGTAAGTCCAATAAGTCAAAGTGTAGGAGCTGAAGTCTGTTGAGGCTCTGGGCCTGGGTGTCATATTATCAATCCAGAGATTCAAATCCCCTACATGTATCTTAAACCCAGCACCAACTACAATTCCAATAAAGTAGCATGCAAGTCTTGTGAAAAGAAATCCCCTCTGAGTCCATTTCCATCACGCAGAGACACCAGCTCCAAAGAAGGGCCATCTGTCATGGCAGTGAACCCCTTCTGCCATGACCATAGAACCCGTGGGTCTCTTTATCCCTCAAAAGAACCAATACCTGGGGTTGTATCTACCTTATCTGTCTCTTAGACTCTGTTCAGTTGTACATAGGGGTATTCTCCTGACAACCTCCAGACTCTTTTTTAGAGACTCACAGCCTTATAATCTCATTTGTCCTTTCCATTTCCCCCTTACATTAGGTCAAACCGCTTCCCGAAGTCATGTTATTATATGTAGACAGGTATATTCTGCTGTTCCGCATTGAATCTTTAATTCAAGGTCATTTTCTAGTTCTGTTCCCACACCTTGCACGCGCCGGCACCCCCCCTCACATGCCCACCCACAGCTCCTGGGCTCAGATGGCGCAGGGGAAGCAGCCCTGGGCCGCTGGAGACACCCACGCCCACAGTGCGTGCAGGACACACGTGTGCACACGCACATGCACGCCCACACTGCACGCAGGACACGCATGCACACGCACCCACGTACAAGGACATGCCGGGTGCACGCACACACAGGCGTGCAGGACGCTCACGCTCACCCAGCAGGTGCCCGGCTGCACATTTGCTGCAGGGGAAGGTGCTTGGGGGCGGCGCAGCCCGGGAGGCCGAGGAAGCCACGCCCCGTCTCCCGGGCCCCGGAGAGCCTACGAGGAGGGGGTCGCCTGTCCCGGAGGAGACTGCCCCCGTGCTCCGCAGCGGCGGGAATCCGCCTCGACCACGGCCTCTGCTCTCCCGCGCCCAGGCCACCCCTTGGGAAAGGGCGCACGCTGTTGCCGCTCGCTTTTGTAGTTCACTTGTGTCCTGCCTCAAATACAGCCTTGTGGTAGGAGGGCTTGCCAAAGTGCAGGAATTATAGAAAGAAGGACCCCTGGGAGTCTGTCGTCCTTTGTATCGATGGGGGGTCTGGGCTTTGTGGACTGTGTTTCCCCAATAACATCTTCATAAGCATTTCCACGTTAAGCACTGCGTCCAAAGCTGACTTCCTGTGCATTACCACGTTCACTTACGACCTCTCGTTCTGTCGCTTGAAATGCTTGCTTGGTAATGGGAAAATGTTATTTGCATGGTCATTCCTACTGAGGTCGAAGGAGAGCTCTGTGCGAGCAGGGACTTTGCTTGTTTTTGCTCCGACTTGATCACCGGTGCATCCCCAGTGCATAGAATGGCGTTGGAATTGTAGTTGGTGCTGGGTTTAAGATATATGTAGGGGATTTGAATCTCTGGACTGATAATATGACACCCAGGCCCAGAGCCTCAACAGACTTCAGCTCCTACACTTTGATTTACTGGACTTACCCCACTCAGCTAACATGGAGTTGAAGAAGGTCAACCACCACAACATGGAGCCTAGAGTGTCTACAACTGGAAGCGGGAGGATTGCATCCAGTATCCATGTGGAATCTAAGCCCTCTCTTGACATAGATGTGCAATGGACACAACCAATCCAATGTCCACAGAGAAAATGTGGAATGGGTGTGGGAAGGGTAGCCATGGTGGCTGCTGTGTGTGGGGAACGGGAGAAAGAGATGAGATGTGGAGGCATTTTCGGGACGTGGAGTTGTCCTGGATGGTGCTTCACGGACAATTATGGGACATTGTAGATCCCCCCAGGGCCCACTGGATGGAACGTGAGAGAGTCTGGGCTATGATGTGGACCATTGACTATGGGGTGCAGTGATGCTCAGAGATGAACTTACCAGGTGCAATGGATGTGTCATGATGATGGGAGAGAGTGTTGCTGTGGGGGGAGTGGGGGGCAGGGGCGGTGGGGTTGAATGGGACCTCATATTTTTTTAATATAATTTTTTAAAAAATAAATAATTTTAAAAAATGGCGTCTGGTATTTGTCAGTGCTCAGACAAGTTTTGCTGGGTGGAAGGAGGAGTGGACGGACAGGTGGACAGGTGGGTGGATGGAGGACAAAGGGATGGTGGATGGATGGATGGGTGGGTGGATTTGTGGGTGGGTGGATGCATAGGTGGGTGAATGGGTGGATGGGTGGGTGGACAGACATGAATGGATGAGTGGGTGGATAGGTGGGTGAGTGGGTGGATGGATACATGATGAATGAGTGGGCGGGTGGACAGACATGGATTGGATGGGTGGATGGATACATGGATAAGTGAATGGATGGATACATGATGGATGAGTGAACGGATGGATGGACAGATGGATGGGTAGGTGAGTGGGTGGATGGGTGCATGGACAGACATGGATGGATGGGTGGATGCATAGGTGGGTGATTGGGTGGATGGGTGCAGGGACAGACATGGATGGATGAGTGGGTGGATGGATACATGGATAAGTGAATGGATGGATACATGATGGATGAGTGAACGGATGGATGGACAGATGGATGGGTAGGTGAGTGGGTGGATGGGTGCATGGACAGACATGGATGGATGGGTGGATGCATAGGTGGGTGAGTGGGTGGATGGGTGCAGGGACAGACATGGATGGATGGGTGGATGCATAGGTGGGTGAGTGGGTGGATGGGTGCAGGGACAGACACGGATGGATGAGTGGGTGGATGGATACATGGATAAGTGAATGGATGGATACATGATGGATGAGTGGACGGATGGGTGGGTGGGTGGGTAGATGGACAGATGACAGACAGGTGGCTGTACTTATTAGTCATCTTTTCTCTGTTGAGAACTGGCTTTTCCTGAATGTCTTGTAATATAATGAGGGCATGAGGACTTTGTTATCCCTTCGTCGGTCTTGGGTTGTTGCTTCGACCTTTTGTCCACGGTGAATAATACTGCCGTGAGCACCAGTGTACAAATATCTGCGTTCCTGCTTTCAAATCTTTTGGATATACACCTAGGAGAACTGCCGGGTCATATGGCAAGTATATGTTTAATTTTCTGAGGAATTGCCAAACTGTTTCCCACAGTGGCAGCACCATTTTGTACTTGGGTTCCTGTTTCACCACATCTTCACCAACCTTTGTTATTTTCAGGTTGTTTTTAAACAATAGCCATTTCAGTGAATGCGAAGTGGTATTTCCTTATAGGTTTAATTTGCATTTTTCTAGTGGTTCATGATGTTGAACATACTTATTGGCCATTTGAATATCTTTTTTTAAAAGATTTATCTCTCCCCACTCCCTTGTTGTTTGTGCTCGCTGTGTCTGTTGTTGTATGCTTGTCTTCCTTTTTTAGGAGGCACCACCAAATCTGGGACCTTCTATGTGGAAGGGAGGTGCCTACTTGCTTAAGCCACCTCCACTTCCTGCTGTCTCTCATTATGTTTTCCTCATTGTGTCTCTTGTGTCATCTTGTTGCATCAGCTCGCCGTATCAGCTTGCCATTTTGCCCATCTTCTTTAGGAGGCACTGAGAACCAAATCTGGGACCTCCTGTGTGTTAGGTGGGAGTTCAATCACTTGAGCCACAACCACTTCCCAATTTTGAATATCTTCTTTGGAGAAATGTCTATTCAAATCCTGGGTACATTTTTAAATTGGGTTGTTCATGGTTTTTGTTGTTGAGTTATAGGAGTTCTTCACATATTCTGAATGTTAGACCCCATTAGGTCTATGGTTTCCAAATATTTTCTCCTATCCCATAAATTGTGTTTTCACTTTCTTGACAATGTCCTTTCCACAAAGGTTTTAATTTAGATGAAGACAAATTTTTCTTTTTTTGCTCATGCTTTTGGTGTAAAATCTAAAAACTCATGGCTTATGACAAAGTCCTGAAGATATTTTCCTAGGTATTCTTGTAAGAGTTTCATAGTATTAACTCTTAAATGTAGATCATTGACCCATTTTGCATTAATTTTTGTATCTGGTGGGAGGTAAGAGTCCACATTATTTTTCAGCATCACTGGTTGAAGAGACTATTCTTTCCCCATTGAATGGATTTGGCAACCTTGTCAGAAGTCATCAGGTCCTGGGTGTGTGCGTGTAACTTGGGACTCTCAGTTCAATCCACTTTGTCTAAATGCCCAGCCTTATGCCAGTATCGCACTTCTAAGTACAGTAGCTTTCTAGTAAGTTTTGAAATTAGGAAGTGTGAATCCAACAACTTTGTTCAAGCTTGTTTTGGCTATAGGGGACACTTGCCGTTGTTTATGAACTTGAGGACCAGCTTCAACATTTCTGACAAAAAAAAGGCTGCTGGAATTTTGATAAGGACTGAATTGAATTTGTAGATCACCTGACGCAGAATTGCCATCTTAATAATAGTAAGTCTTCCAATCCATGAGCGTGGGTGTCTTCCCATTTATTTAGGACTTCTTCAGTTTCTTTCATCAATGTTTCGTAGTTTTCAGTGCACAAGTCTGTAGCAGTTTGATATTGTTTATGAATTCCAAAAATAGATATTGGATTCTGTTTGTCAGCTGGTCTGTCAGAGGGTTCACATTTACTTGATTAAACTGTGATGAGGGCTTTGATTGGGCCACATCAGTAGGGCAGGGACTCACAGAGAAAAGACTTGGCAAAGGACAGAGTTGGGAGTTTTGAGCTGGAGCCCAGGAAGTGAACACATAGGAGACAGCAGAGCAGCTGAGCTGGAGAGAGTCGAGCCCTGGGGAGAGGCAAACCTAGAGAGCCTGACAGTTGACAGCTGACTTTGTGGAGAGAAAAAACCAGCTGACCCTGGGGGAAAAATGAGCCCTGGGAGAGAGACGAGGCCTGTCCCAGCCTCCAGCTGATACTGGAAGAAGATGGGACCATGGAGCCTTAAGAGGAAGACTGAGTGTTGGCAGCCATCCTGCGCCAACGTGGCAACACTTTGGTGTGGAAGTAACTTAAGCTTTTTGGCCTGGTGACTGTAAGCTTCTACCCCAAATAAATATCTTTTATAAAAACAACCAATTTCTGATATTTTGCATCAGCATCCCTTTGGCTGACTGACAGTCTTATACTTCCTTGGCTAAATTGATTCCTCAGTATTTTATTCTTTTCGATGCTCTTGTAGATGAAATTGTTTTCTTGATTCCTTTTTCAGATTGTTTATTACTGGTGTAGAAACCCAACTGACTTCTATGTGTCTATCTTGTATCCTGTTACTTTGCTGAGTTGATTTATTTGTTCTACTAAAGTTTTCTTGTAGCTTCTGGGGGATTTTCTTTATACAGGATCATGCCATCTGTGAATATGGATTTTTTGAGTGTGCTTACCTTTTGTTTCTTTCTCTTGCCTAACAGCTCTCGCCAGATTTGTCAGATGCCTTTTCTGCATCATTTGAGATGATTGTTTTTTCCTTCACTCTATTCATGTGATGCCTTGCAGTGACTGGGTTCCTTATGTTAACTTGTACTTGCATTCCTGGAAGAAATCCCACTTGGTCACGAAGTATAGTTCTTTTAATATGCTTTTGGATTCATTTGCCGGTATTTTGTTGAGGATTTTTGCATCTTATTCATAAAGGATATTGGTCTGGAATTTTCTTTCTTTGATGTCTTTATCTGACTTGGCAGCAGGGTAATGCTGGTCTCATAGAATGAGTTAGGAAGTAATCCCTTTTCTTTCTTTTTCTATTTTCTCTCATTTTTTAAATTAAAAAAAAATTTTAAATCTTTTTTTTTAAAGACACTTAGATCACACAAAACCTCTTTACTTTTTGGAAAAGTGTGAGGAGGATTGGTGTAATTCTTTAGTGGGAGGAAGGGCGCCCGGCTTGCCACAGTAGCAAACGGTGCGGCAAGAAGTGACACCGCCTCTGCCCACTGGGCCTAGATAAGGTGACCATGCCTGACTAGGCCTTTGCTGCTAACGGCTGGCCGGCGCTGCCCTCCCCCTTTTTATCTCCGCCTAGCCCAACATCCGGCCAGCTCTCACTCCCCCTTTCCCCTCCCCTATTCCAAACCTCTCAGCCAGCCCTCTGCTAGCAACCGCTTACAATCACCTATCAGGAAGCAGTACCCGCCCGCACCTATCAAATCCCTCCACGCAGTCCCTAACCCTATAAAGCTGTGTCCCCCTTCCGCAATAAACCGGACTTGCGCACAGACCTGGTCTCCGCGGCATTCTTCCTCCCCTCGCCGTGCGTCCTCCATGCCTGAGAGCCCCTCTGAGGCTGTCTGCCGCAGCCTCAGACGCCTTTGCGGCCAGCTGACCCCTCCAAACCCCCCCCCGTCAGCGTCGGGGTGCAAGCCGCCCCAGCCGCATTCTTTAAATGTTTGGCCAATTCAACAGTGACGCCCCCAGTGCTGGACTTTTGTTGGGAGGTTTTTGATGACTGAATTAGGTCCCTTTACTTGGGTAGGTCTGTTGAGATGTTCTATTCCTTCTTGCATTGGATTAGGTAATTCCTGTGTTTTTAAGACTTGCTCTATTCCTCTGGGTTTTTAATTTGTTGGCATATAATTGTACATAGCACCCTTTTCTGGTCCTTTTAATTTCTGTACGGCTGGTAGTAACGTGCACACTTCCATTTCTGATGCTTGTTATTTGTCTTTCTTTCTCTGTCCTTCTGGCTAAAGGTTTGTTGATTTCTTTGATCTCTTTGAAAACCAGCTTTTGGTTTTGTTGAGTCTATTGCAAACTTTCTGCTCTCTATTTCACTTAGCTCCGCTCTGACCTTTACTATTTCCTTCCTCTCCTAACTTTGGGTTTAGTTCCCTCTTCTTGTTTCTTGTTCCAGTTTCTTTAGGTGTGACGTTAGGTTACTGCTTTGTACCTGTCGGGGGCAGGTGGCTTCCCAGCAAGGTCCGCGCCCTGAGCCTGGAGCCCGGCACAGAGGAGCCACGCGTGCTGGTCGGGGGCCCCCCCTGGGGCCGGGGCTCCTGCCCCTTCCTGGGGCCGCCCGAAGCCGGCTGAGCCTCACTGCGGGAACCGTCCACCGCGGCTCGTGGGCCGGACCCCTTGGCGTGGGACCCCCCTGCGCTCATTTCTCCTCTGCAGGGTCCCCGTCCGCTGTGCCCCCCTCCCCGCCCCCAGCCCGCTGTACTCCCGCCTCTGCGCTGGCTCCTTTCCCTTCTCGACCTGCCGGGCCTCCTCTAGGCGCGTGGTCATCGTGTTCTCCCCTGCGCTCGTCCCCCCCCCCCCCCCCCCCCCCCGCCTGGGCTCCTTCCCCTGCCCGCGCCCCTGCTCTGCCGCGTCCCCCCTGCCCACGCGCCCGGCTCTGCCGCGAGCCCCGCGCCTGCACTCCCGTCCCGAACCACTCCCCTCTGCCGCGCCCCCCTGCCCACGACCCCCGCTCTGCCGCGTACCCCTCGCCTGAACTCCCTTCCCTGCCCGAGCCCCCCGCTGTGCCGCGTAGCCCCTGCCCCGCGCCCCCCGCTCACCCGCGCCCCCTGCTCTGCCCCGTCCCCCCTGCCCGCGCCCCTGCTCTGCCCCGTCCCTCTCGCCCACGCTCCCCGCTCTGCTGCGTAGCCCCTGCCCGCGCCCCCCGCTCACCCGCGAGCCCCTCGCCCGCGCCCCCTGCTCTGCCCCGTCCCCCCTGCCCGCGCCCCTGCTCTGCCCCGTCCCTCTAGCCCACGCTCCCCGCTCTGCTGCGTAGCCCCTGCCCGCGCCCCCCCCCCCCACTCACTCGCGAGCCCCTTGCCCGCGCCCCCTGCTCCGCCCCGTCCCCCCTGCCCACGCCCCCCGCCCCGCTCTGCCGCGCCCCCCTGCCGGCGCCCCGCGCTCGCTGCGCTGCTGTCGATCGAGGCTCTGCCGTCTGGGTCGGGAGGTTTCCGGGGAGGCGGCGTTTCCGTTTATCCGGGGCTGGCCCCGCTCGCCGCCGTCCGCTCCTGCCTTGAATTCGCTCCCCTGCTCCAGAGTGCACCAGCGGAGCCTCGAGCCCACCGTGTCCTCGTGGACTCAGCTTCTGCCGGCACCTCCCTGAGCTGGAGCGGCCTGGAGTGTGCCGAGACACACTCACTGCGGCTGGGGTGTGAGCGTCGTGACACACTCGGCCTCGTGGGCTGGAGCGCCGTGACACACTCGGGATGGTTGGGGCAGGAACGCCTTGACACACTCGGCCTCGTGGGTGGGAGCGCCGTGACACACTCACTATGGCTGGCATGTGAGTGCCATGACACACTCAGCCTCGTTGGGTGTGAGCGCTGTGACACACTCGGGGATGGTTGGGGCAGGAGCGCCGTGACACACAGCCTCGTGGGGTGCGAGCGCTGTGACACACTTGGCCTCGTGGGGTGCGAGCACTGTGACACACACGGGATGGTTGGGGCGGGAGTGCCGTGACACACTTGGCCTCGTGGGCGGGGAGCGCCGTGACACACTCACTACGGCTGGCATGTGAGTGCCATGACACACTCAGCCTCGTTGGGTGCGAGCGCTGTGACACACTCGGGATGGTTGGGGCAGGAGCGCCGTGACACACAGCCTCGTGGGGTGCGAGCGCTGTGACACACAGCCTCGCGGGGTGAGAGCGCTGTGACACACTTGGCCTCGTGGGGTGCGAGCGCTGTGACACACACGGGATGGTTGGGGCGGGAGTGCCGTGACACACTCGGCCTCGTGGGCGGGAGCGCCGTGACACACTCACTACGGCTGGCATGTGAGTGCCGTGATACACTCAGCCTCGTGGGGCGGGAGCGCCGTGACACACGAGGGATGGTTGGGGGCGGGAGCGCCGGGTCCCAGCCCTGCGCTTGTGTCCGTCCTTCCTGCTACTTCCCGCTTTACCGCCACATCCTGGCGCGCTTCCACGTTTCCTCTGTCCTGGGAACTCCCGGCCTCTGGCTCCGAGGTGTCACCTGGCTGCCCTGTGCCCCCCACCTCGCTGCCCGGTGCCCCCCACCGCTCGCCTCCGTCGCCCCCGGCGTCCTGGCCCCTCCCCGAGAGAGGCCGAACCTTCCCACGGGGAAACGGGCGGCTGGCGAGCGTTGCCGCTGCTCCACCCGCCGGGGGAACGCGCGCGGCTGCGAAGATGCTTCCGGATGCCTCTGGGTTGCCTTGAACCAGGACCTGCCGATGCAGGTGGACGAGGTGGACTCAGCGCCCATCTGGGGTCATCTGGACACAAGGACCCGAGGACCGCCCCCCCCCCCCACGCGTGCAGATGTCGCTCTACCACAGGTCAGGTCAGAGTGGGGCCCGGCCACCGGCAGCCCCCGAGGGCAGCAGCCCCCAGAGGCGGGCGCCTCCACCGCGCCTGTGCGCACTGGGTGCGCAGCCGGAGCCGCCCGTCTGCCTCCGCGGTCCTTTCGGAGGCGCCTGACACCTCCGGCTCCAGGTACAGCCCACGACTTCACCTCCGGCTCCAGGTACAGCCCACGACTTCACCTCCAGCACCCGGCCACGGCTTCGCCCTCACCCTGGGCCTTGACCTGCTAAAGACCAGGAACGCTGCACACCTGGTCGACAGGTAGGCGGCACACCTGACCTGCAGGTAGAGGGGCCACCTGATCTCAGGTGGGCTGCAGCGGCGGCTCCCGCCTCTGTCCGCATCCCGACGCCTCACTGAGGCAGCCCTTCACCTTCCCAAGGTTGCCCGCGTGTGGGAGGACGGACGGCGCCCCCAACCTCCGCTTCCTGCTGCGGGGTTCCCCTCAGGATCCCATCCGGAGCGCGGGGCCGAGTCGGTAAGCCCGCGGGCAGCGCAAGGCAGAGAGAGCGGGCGGCCGGGGTCAGCAGTCCGGAGGTGGGGGCTCGGGGCCGGCGGCTGGGGCTGCCCCCCGACCGGCTGGGGCGTCCACGCAGCCCGTGGTCCCAGGGCGCCTGGCCGAGCGCTCCAGGGAAGGGCTGAGGTCCGGGCTCCTGCAGCTTCTTGCCGGTGGGACCCGCGTGTTCAGGCCACGCCCACCCGGGCCCCTCCCCACTTGCCTCTGCGCCTCTGCACCTCTGCGAGGACACCCCCGCCCAGACTTGCCCAGATCCAGGACGCGACCCCTGGGGAGGGGGGACGCGAGCCCGCTGCCCGTCTGCGCCAGGCCGCGCTGGAGGCGGACGCGGTGGAGCGCGGGGAGCCGCGGGCGACCCCTCCGACGCCGGAGGTCCCCGGGTGGGGCAGGGGCTGTGGTGTGGGGGGGCATCCGGTGGCGTCTGCACCACCCGGGGACGTGTTTCGGGGGCACCTGGGGCTCGGCGCTCTGCCGCCCCCCGCGGGACCCTCACCAAGACCCGGCCTCCCCCTCCCTAAGCCCCGGGATCGCCCAGTGATCCCCCCACCTGTCTCTGGGGCTGAGGGCTGCCCGCAGGCAGTGCTCCTCCAGGACCCCGCGCTGTCCCCCGCGACGCCTGGCTGGGGCATACGCCACCGAGGGGGGGCGTCCCTGCGTCTGTGCAGGGTGTTTGTCCGTCTGTCCGCCCATCTTCCTTGGCCCCACCAGGCCCCACCGCCACCCCCGGCAGCTCCGTGAGGGCCCCGCCCACCTGCAGGGGAGCCTGTTCCACCGAGGGGAGAGGCCTGTACGCGACAGGGTTCCGGAGCCTTCCGGAGGCTCGGCTGCTCGTGGCGCCCAAGGCCCCGGGGCGGGGGTCTCCGTGGAGCTTAGGGCTCCAGGGACCCGGTATGGAGCAGCGAAGCCGTCTCCGCAGGCGGCGTCTGGGCTCCGTGCCCGTTTCGGTGGGGCGGGGCCTCTGGGGAAGCTGCGGGGCTGCGCGCGGGGCCTGGGGCACCTGGGCGCGAGGGCGTGTAGGGCTCCTGACTGCGGAGCTGCTGCGTCATCAGAAGCGTCTCCTTAAACGTGGGGCCGCGCCCCTCCTCGGCCAGGCCGGTTCTCCTGTGCCCGCCGTGACGTGTCCCCCCGCTTCCCCTCCACGGGGGCGGCCCCATGGGCTGAGGGGTGCGTGGGCGGCGCCCCAGGGCTGGGCCCACAGCCGTGGTGGCTCCCCCGTCCGTGTGCCGCGGGGCCACCCCGTCCTCAAGGGCCCCCCAGGCCCCGCGCCGGCGGCACGCCTCGGGGGACGCGCAGGCAGGCCCCGCCTGGGGCCATCATGGGGCGGCCACCCGCTCCAGGCCGCCCCCCGCGGGTCACGCTTTCCCCGTGGCCCCCGCCGCTCCGCGCCTCCCGTGAGCTGCTGGCGGCGCCCCCGTGCCCCTGTCTCCCACCAGGTGAAACTCTCGAATCTTTATTTGAAAATACAAACGTGGTCTCGTAAAACGAACACGTTTCAACTGCTCTACTCAGCAGATGAAAACGACATACTCTTGCACATGGACGTGGAAAACCGCTCGGGTCACCTGGCGAGGGCGCGCCCGCGTCTCGGCGCCGCTCTGACGCGGAAGGCGCAAGGCGCCGGGCGGCCGGAGGCGGGGACGCCGACTGCGCCCCGGGCAGCAGCGCGGGCAGCGGGGGCTGCGCTCGGGCAGGAGCGGCCGCGCACGGCGGCGGCCCACGGGCCTCGGGTCCCAGCGCGTCTCCAGGGAGCGGGTCTCCCGGGCCAGCCCCTGCGCAGCCGGCGCGGGGACGTCCGCCGCCCACGAACGGCCCCGGCGAGCTTCCGAGCGAATAAATAAAACCTGGCCGTCTGGACGCGCGCACTTGGCTGCCCGTGAAGACGGCGCGGGCGAAGCAGCTCGTTTCTCGCGCCGCAGCGGCCTGGCCCCGCGCTCACAGCAGCTGCAGGTCGTCCTCGCAGCCGAGCAGGCCCACGGCGCCCAGGGCGGGCGGCGCCTCCAGGAACGGCCGCGGCTCCAGCGCCGAGCGCGGCCCGCGCAGCTTCGGGTCCACGGGGCTGAGCTCCGCCTCGTACCTGCAACGAGCGCGCGGGGGCTCGGGATGCGGGTTCCAGCAGGGCTCGCGGGCTCCTCGGCAGGGCCTGGCCGCCCGGTCTTTCAGCCGAGAGGCCGGCAGCCCGGGCGGGGCGACCCGGGGGCGGCCCCCAGGAAAACCCACGCGCTCGGAGACGGGCAGACCAGGGTCTGGCGAGGCGGCCCCTCTAACGAGCCTGATCCCGAGACTGGAAAACGCTCAGAAGAAACCAAGTCAGGGTCAGCGGACGAAGGGGACCAGGCGCCTGCCCAGGGGCCTTCCTGCAAGTCAGGAGCGGCTCCATCCACCCAGAGCTGGCTCCTCCTGCAGACCAGCAGGTGCTCCCTCCACCTCAGAGCAGGCTCCTCCCCTGTGGGCAGCAGGTGCTCCCCACTCCACCTGAGCAGGCTCCTCCCCTGTGGGGCAGCAGGTGCTCCAACCACCTAGAGCAGGCTCCTCCCCTGAGGACCAGCAGGTGCTCCCGACTCCACCTGAGCAGCTCCTCTGAGACCAGGAGGTGCTCCCCACTGCACCTGAGCAGGCTCCTCCTCTGAGGACCAGGAGGTGCTCCCCACTCCACCTGAGCAGGCTCCTCCTCTGAGGACCAGGAGGTGCTCCCCACCTTGACTGGGCGGGCTGGGGTCGGGGCGCAGGGCCCCAGGGAGGCCCACGCTCTTGCTAACCCGCAGACCAGAACCGCGCCCTCCACCCAGGCAGGGCAGGGCAGCCCTGGATCACAGGAAAAGCCTGGGAGGCCCAGAACCAGGAGCTGAACTGGGGAGCAAACAGGCGGAGGGGAGGCCCCAGGGCTGGCGTGGCTGGCTCATAGAGCCCACGCAGGTGCACACGTGCACACGCACACACACAGACCTCACGTGCACACAGACGTGGGCGTGTGCGCATGGGTGTAGACACGCTCCTGTGCCATGTGCGTGCACACTCACACACGTAAACACAGGTGCCCACACGAGGCCTGAGGCTGGGGGAGGCCCCAGGGCTGGCGTGGCTGGCTCATAGAGCCCACGCAGGTGCACACGTGCACACACGCACACACACAGACCTCACGTGCACATAGACGTGGGCGTGTGCGCATGGGGTGACACGCCCCTATGCCATGTGTGTACCCGCTCACACATGTAAACACAGAGGTGCCCACACGCACACGCTCAGGCCGGGGGTCCTGCGGGCTGGCGGCTGCAGGAGCTCCTGGTCCACGCTGGCCCCCGAGCACACACGCGCACACACAGACCACACGTGCACAGACGTGGGCGTGTGCACACTGGCGTAGACACGCCCCTGTGCCACATGTACCCGCTCACACACGTCAACACAGAGGTGCCCACACGCACACGCTCGGGCCGGGGGTCCTGCGGGCTGGCGGCTGCAGGAGCTCCTGGTCCACGCTGGCCCCCGAGCACACACGCGCACACACAGACCACACGTGCACAGATGTGGGCGTGTGCACACGGGTGTAGACACGCCCCTGTGCCACGTGTACCCGCTCACACACGTAAACACAGGTGCCCACAGGCAAACGCTCGGGCCGGGGGTCCTGTGGCTGCAGGAGCTCCTGGTCCACACTGGCCCCCGAGCACACACGGCGCACACACAGACCACACGTGCAGATGTGGGCATGTGCACATGGGTGTAGACACGCCCCTGTGCCACGTGCGTGCACGCTCACACGTCAACACAGAGGTGCCCACATGCACACGCTCGGGGCCGGGGGGTCCTGCGGCTGCAGGAGCTCCTGGTCCACGCTGGCCCCGAGCAGGGGCCCCTTCTGGGCAGGGCTGGGGAGGGCCCCGGCAGGGCTCAGGGACTACGTGGCCACGGGCCACGGTGGGAGGCAGGTGGGGGCTGCTGGACGCACGCCAACCTAGCAGCACCACTGCAGAAGGTGGCCAGGGTGTCGGGGGTCTGCAGGGAGGAATCTGCGTGGGGAGAAGCCCACCCCAGCCCGCTCCCCAGGAACCCCCCGCACCGACACCAGCCCCTCCCCAAGAACACCCCAGGCCTGGCCCCAGCCCCTCCTCAGGAGGCCCCTGCCCCGACACAAGAGCGCCCAGCCCTGCTCCCTGTGGACCCCTCCTCACCCGTCATCCCAGGGGTCTCCAGCGGCCTCCTCGGCCACGAGGATGTCGTACTCTTCCGCGGCGTACTTCTCCCAATCAGAGAGCTCAGGGCCGTCGTTGTCGCCCTCCTGGGGGGGGAGCGTGTGTCAGCGCCAGGCCAGGTGAGCCAGGTGAGAGGCTGTGGGCCAGGGCTGGGTGGGTGAGAGCTGTCTGACAGGGCTGGGCCAGGTGAGAGGACCTGGCCAGGTGGGCCCAGGTGGGCCAGGTGAGAGGCCCTGGGCCAGGTGAGAGGCCCTGGGGCCAGGACAGGGCAGAGTCAAGCGAGGCATACAGGCCTCGTGGACAGGGCCAGGAAACACATGCTCACAGGGCACAGGGCTGAGGCACGCGTGTCGACCAGGACAGGGTTGGGCCATGTGTGTTGATGGGCGAAGCGCCACAGGGCAGGGGCGCGCCTGTTGACCGGGACAGGCTGGCGGCGACAGGCGCGGCCGAGGACGCTCACCCGCAGCAGGGACATCTGCTCCTTCTGCTCGTGGTCGAGGTATTTCTCAATGTTGAAAAACGTGTCAAAGAACACGTTGGCCTGCTTGCATTTCTTGAGGTCGTGGAGCGTGATCTTCCCTGTGGGGAGAGAAGCACCTCAAGGGCGGGTCACGACCGGCCGCGCGTGCAGAGCCCCCACTCCTGCATGCGTGACGTGTGCGGACGACGCTCCCGCCCCGTGCCCGCCAACAGCGCCCAAGAACCGCGCCCGCGGCGCTGACGGTACAGCTGGGCCTCGCTGGGCGGCGGGGACCGGTGCTGGAGCCCCCCCCCACGCCGGGGCACCTGGCTCCCCCGCGCCTGCAGCTCCCTGCGCGCTGCTCCCTGCGTGCTGCGCCAGGGCGCTGCGGATGCCGGTGGTCGTGCCCCACCCGCTCAGTGCTGGCCTCGGCCGAGCACCACCCACGCCTGCGGGAAGGGTCCCTGGGGGCGGGAGGGAAGGGGGGCAGACCCTGGCCAGGCAGGAACTTGCGGTGGTGGAGGGGGACGCGGCCCTAGACCCCACACAGCAGGGACTGGAGCCAGGCAGGGGATGGGAGCCAGGATGGGGGGAGGAGCCATGCTGTGGACGCCCCACACCCCCCGCGCCCCTCCCCCCACCTCCGCGTAGCCCCCGGCGTCACCTTCGCTCTGGGGCTTCACCAGGTCCAGCATCTGGCACAGGCAGTCCTCGAAGGGCAGCGCCTCGATGGCCATGCTGTCCAGCCGGCGGCTCTGCTCCTCATAGAAGAACTCGAGCTCGTACATGGACAGCGCCCGTCGCCGTCCAGGTCCATGCAGCGGAACCAGTACTCGATGCTGCAGGGGCAGTGGCAGTGAGGGTATGAGGGGCAGGCGGCCACGGGGAGCACACGGCTACAGAGGAGCACAGCCATGGGAGCACAGCACACGGCTACAGGAGCACATGGCCACGAGAACACACTGCTATAGGGTCCATGGCCACAGGAGCACACATGAGGAGACCATGGCCACGGGAGCATATGGCTACAGGGGACCATGGCCACGGGAGCAGACGGCTACAGGGGACCCTGGCCATAGGAACACATGGCTACAGGAGAGCACGGCCACGGGAGCACGCGGCCACAGGAGTGCATGCCTATGGGAGGACACGGCCACAGAAGCATACGGCTACAGGGGACCACGGCCACGGAAGCACATGCCATGGGGAAGCACACGGCTACAGGAGAGCATGGCCACTGGAGCACACGGCTACAGGGGAGCATTGCCACGGGAGCACACGGTCACAGGAACACATGGCTACGGGAGGACATGGCCACAGACGCATATGGCTACAGGGGACCACGGCCACGGAGCACATGGCCATGGGAGCACATGGCTACAGGAGAGCATGGCCACTGGAGCACATAGCTACAAGGGAGCATTGCCACAGGAGCATATGGCTACGGGAGGACACAGCCACAGGGGACCATGGCCACAGAAGCCACATGGCCGCGGGAGCACACGGCTACAGGAGAGCATGGCCACAGGGGAGCATTGCCACGGGAGCACACGGCCACGGGAGCACACGGCTACAGGAGAGCATGGCCACAGGGGAGCATTGCCACGGGAGCACACGGCTACAGGAGAGCATGGCCACAGGGGAGCTTTGCCATGGGAGCACATGGCCGCGGGAGCACACGGCTACAGGGGACCATGACCAGGGGAGCATTGCCATGGGAGCACACGGCCACGGGAGCATACAGCTACAGGGGACCATGGCCAGGGGAGCACACGGCTACAAGACAGCATGGCCACTGGAGCATAAGGCTATAGGGGAGCATGACCATGGGAGCACAACACAGTACCCAGGAGCACACGGCCGTGGGAGCACACGGCTAGATGGGGACACGGCACAGGAGCACATGCACCGCCACGCACATACAACTGAACAGAACCAGGACATGAGGTTCTGGACCAGGGGCAGGAGGGTCTGGACACGTGGGCACACACATGCACAGGACACGTGGGCAGACACGAGAGCACACGCACCGCCACGCCCCCGTTCAGCCCAGGTGTGCTCAGGTCTAAGCTGGCAGCTCTGTCCACCGCTGAGTGCGAGCAGGTGAGCCGCCATCCCCACATGTCCACACGTTAGAGCTCGGTGTGGCGGGAACGCCAGGCACACAGAGCACATGTGTGCACGAGCATGCAAACCACACGGTGGCTCGGGCACATGCACCCTGACAAAATGGGTCTGACGTCTCCAATGGCCGTCAGGGACGTCCCAGCCTGGACCTGCCTGTGCTGCGGGAAAAGCTGTGTGGCCTACGCCTCAGGCTGCACGGCTCCACGGGGCACCCAGCACCCACCTGGTCGGGGTTTTCTTGTCTCCTCAGAGATCAAGAACCAGACGAAGTCCGCGTAGCTCAACTTTCCTTCTTTCTGCACGCGCCTGCCTCTGGGAGCCAACCAGGGAGCGGAGTGTCACCAGCACGTGCTGCACCGCTCACACCCGCCTACTTTGCACGCAGGCCTGTGCGCCGCTCCTAAGCCTCAGGCGGCGACACAGAGGACACCAAGGAGTCTCCTCCCGCAGGCAGGCCTGCGCCGGCCCGCCCACTCCCTGCCTGCCGCTGGGGCTCGACGGCCCCCAGCCCCACCGAGTCCCCAGGGCTCGTCCCCCTCACGCCCCCGTGGGAGGCTCTGCTGGCAGGACGTGGACACGCCGGCTCAGGGCACGAGTCAGCGTGGACCCATGAGGGCCATGGTGGAGGCGTACAGGGGACGCACAGCGCTCGCCCGAGACTCACCGCGTCACTGCTCCTGAGAATATCCTGTCAATCATCTTGGTGGAGATGGCTGGGAACAAACGGTGGGTCAGTGGTGCCCACGCTCGGCGGTGCCCTGACCCTGTCCCACACCCCCCACTCAGCGGTGCCCCCAATCCAGTACCCCCACTTGGCCCACACACCCCTCGGCCCTGCACTCCCACTCTGCTGTCCCCACTCAGCCCTGCACCCCCACTCTGTGGTGTCTCCACTTGGCCCTGCACCCCACTCTGCTGTCCCCACTCAGCCCGGCACCCCCACTCTGTGGTGTCTCCACTTGGCCCTGCACCCCCACTCTGTGGTGTCTCCACTTGGCCCTGCAGCCCCACTCTGCTGTCCCCACTCAGCCCGGCACCCCCACTCTGTGGTGTCTCCACTTGGCCCTGCAGCCCCACTCTGCTGTCCCCACTCAGCCCGGCACCCCCACTCTGTGGTGTCTCCACTTGGCCCTGCAGCCCCCACTCTGCTGTCCCCACTCAGCCCGGCACCCCCACTCTGTGGTGTCTCCACTTGGCCCTGCAGCCCCACTCTGGTGCCCCCCACTTGATCCCGCGCCCCCCACTCTGTGGTGCCCGCCCCCACCCCCACTGGGCACCGCGCTGTGCCTCCTGGGGCAGAGCACAGGGGGCCCAGGCTGCCTGCACACACCCCCCCGGCCTCCGTGGCTCTCTGCTGCCCCGAGGCCGGGCTGCGGCGTGGTCAGGGCCGGAAGAGGACAGCGCCCACAGCGTCAGGGACGCGGGAAGCAGGGCCGGCTCACGTTTCTAGCAGGAGGCTCGGCCCCGCCTGCTCGTGCTGCCGGAACAAGCGCCCAAAGGCTACGAGAGGTGAGCACGGAAAAGCAGCTCCCGGGGGGCGGGGCCAATACGCCCCTCCTCGTGCACAGGCTTGCCTCGCGGGGGAGCAAGCGAAGGCCTGGCCCGGCAACCCGACCAGCACCTGCCCCCTGCCTGGCCGCGGGTCCAGCCGGTGCGACCACGGCCCACACAGGAAACCCTCCGCGGGCTCCTTGGCCGAAAGGAGGAAACTCGGGCGTGAGGGAAGGGGCACAGGGCCGCCTTGCCAGCCATCAGAGCGCCCGCCCCGCAGCCTGGGGTTGCCCCACAGCCCGGGGTCGCCCCGGCTGGGCCGCCCTCCCCGCGGTCGGTCATCAGACCCGGGGAGATTGGGCCAAGGCCCAGCTCCGCCGGTCACGACGCCCAGCAGAGCGACGTGAACGCCCTGGGGGCCGTGGCGAGCTGCAGGTGCTGCCACCAAAGCCCAGGGGCTGGCAGGATGGAGGCCGGCTGGGCGCGGGGTGGCTCTGCCTCTGCAGGATGCTGCGGGGACGCCCTGCGGCCTGGTCTCTGAATTCACGCTCAGGGCAGGGTGCCGGCAGCTCGTCGAACCCAGAGCCGAGAGGCCTGTGGAACCCACACGCTCGCAGCGCGTCGTCCTCACGAGGCCTCCTGGGCCTCAAGTCCAAGGTCCTCCACGGCCTGTGGCCGCCTGAGGACAGGCTGCCCGTGGTCTGTGATCGAAGTGCAGGTGCCATCCCAGGTCTGCGGCTGCCCGAGGCCGTCCGGGGGCTGTGGCCACTGAAGCTGTGATCCAAGGCCGTCTGCGGTCTGGCCTGTGGCTTCCCATGGTCCGAGCCTTCTGGGGTCTGTGGCCCTCTGAGGCCATCAGTGGTCTGAGGCTGTCCGTGTCCCAAAGCTGTCCGTGATCTGAGTCATCCGTGGTCTGAGGCCATCAGTGGTCCAAGGCCACCTGTGGCTGTCCGTGGCCCGAGCCATCCGTGGTCCAAGTCATCCGTGGTCTGAGGCTGCCCATGGCTGCCCGTGGTCTGAGCGTGTCCATGGTCCGAGGCTGTCTGTGGTTTGTGGCCACCTGTGACTGTCCGTGACCTTCCGAGGCTGCAGAGGACGAGCCCGGAATGACGTGAAAAGCAGAGCAGGTGGCCGCTCCCCTGGAGCCGATGCCCGTCCCCTCAGCCTCCCCGTGAGAGGGAGACCCTCCCGTGAAGGCCGGCTTCAGAGCAAACAGGCTGGAGAGAACGATAAACCCCAGTGGACCCTGCGACTTTAGAAAACACACCAGGAGACAGACTTAAGGAAACCCTGCAGAGAAGGGCGACCCGGACGCTGCTCCAGCCAGCGCGTGCACGTGCCTGGGAAACGTGGCTTCTCAGACACGCGGGCGCCGCCGCCTTCAGCCTCCCTCAAATCAGCCAAGGGTTGGGGCCGATGGAAACGAGCGCCACTCACTCCGGGGCTGGAAATCTAAACCTCCTAAAGAAAGCGTTCTCTGCTGTACATTCCAGGAAGGAAGCTGCTGACGACGACCCTCTGGTGTTGCTCAGATCTGAGGATCCAGCCTGGAGGCCTGTGCAGACACGGGACGGCCCCGAGATGTCCAGGGTGGAGACCCAGAGGGGGTGATGGACGGTGTCCAGAGCCCGGAGGCTGGTGCAGACACGGGACGGCCCCGAGATGTCCAGGGTGGAGACCCGGAGGGGGTGATGGACGGTGTCCAGAGCCCAAAGGCTGGTGCAGACACGGGACGGCCCCGAGATGTCCAGGGTGGAAACCCGGAGGGGGTGATGGACGGTGTCCAGAGCCTGGAGGCTGGTGCAGACACGGGACGGCCCTGAGATGTCCAGGGTGGAGACCCGGAGGGGGTGATGGACGGTGTCCAGAGCCCGAAGGCTGGTGCAGACACGGGACGGCCCCGAGATGTCCAGGGTGGAGACCCGGAGGGGGTGATGGACGGTGTCCAGAGCCCGGAGGCTGGTGCAGACACGGGACGGCCCCGAGATGTCCAGGGTGGAGACCCGGAGGGGGTGATGGACGGTGTCCAGAGCCCGGAGGCTGGTGCAGACACGGGACGGCCCCGAGATGTCCAGGGTGGAGACCCGGAGGGGGTGATGGACGGTGTCCAGAGCCTGAAGGCTGGTGCAGACACGGGACGGCCCCTGGCACGTCCAGGGCAGGAGGGAGACTCAGAGGGGGCGACAGACAGTGTAGCAGTTTGACATGGTTTTGAATTCCAAAAACAGATGGTGGATTCTGTGTGTAATCGGGTCTGTACCTGGGCGTGATTATGCTTAGGGCTTTGACTGGGCCACGTCATCAGGGTGCTGAGTCCCTGCCCCTTGGTGGGTGGGGCTCACAGATAAAAGACATGGCAGAGGACAGAGAGGAGGGGTTTTGATGTTGGAGTTTGATGCTGAAGCCTTAAGCTGGAGCCCCTGGAAGTAAGCTCACAGAGGAAAGAGAAGCCAGCCCTGGAAAGAAAGGACTGCTGAGCCCAGGAAGAAGCAAACCCTGGGAAGAGAGGAACCCTGAGCCCAGAGAACACCGAGGAATAGAGACGGCTCCTGAGACAGGGCAGAAACCCCAGGCACAGAGACAGCCGTTCCCCTGATCGTCTACAGCTGACCTTGTGGAGAAAACAGAGACTCAGTCCAGAGGAACCCAGGAAGCCTGAACCCTGGCAGACGTCAGCACCCTTCTTGTTCCAACACATGGAAACAGACTGGTGAGAGAGGTAACCTGTGCTTTATGGACTGGTGTCTGTAAGCTCCTACCCCAAATAAATACTCCTTATGGACACCCCCCAGTTTCTGGTGTTTTGCATCAGCGCTTTGGCTGACTAGTACAGACTGTGTCCCTCTCCCGGGCCAGGGGCGCGCCGAGGGTCCAGCGCGTGGAGGAGCCTGTTGAGGGAAGCCCGTGGGAGGCCCAGGGGCCTTGCCAGGCTCACCAGGTGGGCTCGGCGTGGCCCTGGGGGCAACGGCAGCCCTGAGCCGACTGAGGAAACCAGAAGAGGGCCGGGTGGAGGAACGGCAGCCCCTGGGGCTGGCCGGTTGTGGAAGTCCAGGAGCGGCCCGCTCCCTGCCCCCCAGCAGCCCTGTGCAGGGGCAGCACATCCTGAGGGCTCGTGGCACGGGAAGCGCAGGCGAGGCGGCCGCAGGGCCAGGGCCTGGTGGGCAGGGTGGCCACGGCAGCAGGGGCCGGGGTCTGTGGGGTTGGCACGTGGGGACTGTGGGGCCCGCGGTGTGGCCTGAGGCCCTGTGGGGCCACGGCAGCAGGGGCCGGGGTCTGTGGGGTTGGCACGTGGGGACTGTGGGGCCCGCGGTGTGGCCTGAGGCCCTGTGGGGTCTCGGCCCTGGGGTCAGGGCCATGGGTGGTCTCATGTCTTGGGGGCTCGGGTGTTGGGGTCAGGCTTGTGGGTGCTCAGGTCATGGGGGCTGAGGTCTTGGGGTCAGGCTCATGAGGGCTCGGTGTTGGGGGCTCAGGTCTTGGGGCTCAGGCCTCGGGCTCGGGTCGTGGCCCGGCCGGCAGGCCGCGGGGCCTGGGCGCTCACCGTGGTCGTTGTGGCGGGCCAGGTCCGCGGCGTCGATGAGCAGGTCGTGGTCCGTGTCGAGCTCCCAGAACTTGCAGTAGATGACGTAGAAGTGCTCGTAGGAGAAGAACTCCGTCAGCTGGTTGATGTCGGCCTCCTCCTCCAGCAGCGCCACGTTCTGCGGGCGACAGAGTGGGCAGGCGGGCGCGCGGGGGCGGGGGGCCTCACGGGCTTGGGGGTCGCATGGGCTTTGGGGCCTTTGTGGGCTTGGGGCCCTCAGGCTTGGGGCCCTCGTGGGCTTGGGGGCTCGTCACAGGCTTGGGAGCTCCTTACAAGCTTGGGGAGCCCTCACAGGTTTGAGGGGTCTTTACAGGGTTTGGGGCGTTCACAGGCTTGAGGGGCCCTCATGGGCTTGGGGTCCTCGTGGGCTGGGGGTCCTCGTGGGCTTGGGGCCCTCACGGGCTCGAGGGGCCCTCACGGGCTGGGGGTCCTCACGGGCTGGGGGCCCTCCCGGGCTCGGGGCCCTCCCGGGCGTGCCTGGCGCTGGGCGGCACAGCGGCTCCAGGTGCGAGGGCCGGGTGCGGCCGTCTACCTGCAGGAAGGAGCTCCTCCTGAGCTCTGAGCACGTGATCCTCCCCGACCAGGACCGGTTCACCGAGTAGAAGATGCGCTGGATCACCTGCGGGTGCAGCGGGCTCAGCCGACGGCGGCACAGCCCAGAGCCTGCGGCCAGAGAGCACGGCCCCAGGGCTGCCCGACGGCCCGGAGGGCATGGACCCCGGGACCCAACCACCCGGGGCCCCCACGGCCCATGCGCCTGGGGACGCCCACAAAGCCCAGCTGACTCCAGCTGTGTCCCCAGCCGGCCAGCAGAGGGCGCCTGTGCCGCAGAACCCACAGAAGAGCCAGAGCAAAGGGGCCGTCTGCAGGCACGGCAGAGGGACGGACAGTCAGCCAGGCAAGGTCCTGCTTCTGGAGACACAGGAACCGAGGTGGCAGGGAAAGGGTGGACACCGTGGGCGAACTTGGAGGGGCTCACCCCCCCCCAAAACTTCAGGACAGACGTGTGTGCACCAGGACGTCCCCAGTACTTCACGATGGCCTCGGGACCTGCCCGTGGAGGCGGCTGTCGGTGGGAATGAACAATCTCAAGGCCACGGAACCTGTTCTCCCAGAGACCCCCTTCAGCCAGTGCCCGGTTCCAGCTGCTCCCAGGCCCTGTTGAGCCCGGGGTGATGGAGCCGCACGGGAGCAGCGTCGCGCGGACAAGGCCGCGGGAGCACACACCTGCTGGCCTTGGACGGTGTCCACTGGCGGCCAGACCCGCACTGCTGGTGTAAAAGGCACCAGCGACGTGCCGTGCCCCACACAGGCTCCTGGCGAGTGCGTTCCCGTAAAAAAGCCAACGCCCTTGGGCAGCAGAGCGACCGGGTCGCCGTGCACCACGACGCGATCGACGGCTGACCCACGGCTGGCGGGACGGGGCTGATTCTCAGGATTTTCTAACCCGTCCACGAGCGTGAGAACTCAGTGTGGGGACGACAGCCTTGGGCCGTCGCCCGGGCTCGGGTGGACCTGTGGGCAGGGGGACGCGCCTCTGCTCCCGGGTCCACGAGGCAGCTCCGGGGGCCTGGAGCCCCGGGCCCTTGCCGCCAGAGGCCCTCCGCCTGCAGCTGCGCTGTCCTACATGGAAATCCTGCGTCGCCAGGAAACACCTGGCCTGAGGGAACCGTGGGGCAGTGACTCACGGTCTGGTGCCTGTCTGGCTCCTGGCGGCCGCGCGGGGCGTTCGGAGCACCCGGCTCCCGTTCTCACTGACAGCACCCGGCAGGCCTGCCGTCCTCTCACCAGAAGCCCAGCTCCTAGGGGCGGGGCCCGTGCTGACGGCGCTGCGTCCCCACAGCCAGCCCTGTGCCCAGGACGTGGCGCTCAAACGTGTGGTGGGACCAGGGCCTCCCCCCAGAACCTGCTTTGCCTGGAGCTGAGGAAACGTCTTCGCTCTGAGCACGCTGAAGCTCCCCCTTTCCCGAGGGCGTCAGAACGCGCCGGACACGCTCATCTTTAGAAAAACCACCACGTCTGCTCCCGGCCTGGCCGAGGCCCGCGCTGCGCTGGGCTGGCAGTGGCAGCGGCCTTTCGGGGCTGCTGGGACCTTCCCACCCCACCCCACGCAGGCGGGGCCTCGTGCGGTCTCAAGCACGGGAGAAACGGGCTGCGTCGGGGGGGGGCGCGTCCACATTTACAGTCAGGAGCAGCACCGTGGGCTGAGTGAGACACCAGACCTCTCCGAGGGCGCACCCGGTGGGCCGTGCTGACCGCGCCGCAGGGGGACTCACGGTGGTGATGTAGCGGGAGTGGAACTCGGGCGCTTCCTTCAGAAAGGCCAGTCCTGGGTGCGTGTTGACCACGTCCTGCCGAGGAGGGAAGAGACAGGGCTGGGGTCGTGCTCCCCTGGCACGGACCGCCGCGGGGCGCGCCCGAGGACGTGGCACCTACGCTGTACGTGTCAACCACAGCGGATGGCGGACGCCAAGGAAGCTAGAGCGGGACTGCAATCGAGTGTGGCCTGAAGGGGCCCTCGAGACGTGGGGAGGAAACCTGAAACCTCGCTCTGCGGAGAGGGCCGTCGGAGCTCTCTGGTGATGCGTGTCTGGACACCGCGGGGGCAGGAGGCACTGGCAATGTTGGGACGCAGAACCCGTGACACCTGAGCCCTGTCAGACTCCACGGCACAGACACGCAAGGGGCCCCCGGGCGCCGCATGGAGGGGGAGTGCGAGCGCGGGGCTGCAGCAAGCCTGTCCCCAGTGCGGCGCCCGCTCAGCCTCTGCCCGCTGCCCTCACCGACCTGCACGAACGGCACGAAGTCCTCCTGCACCAGGTGCTCGCTGCCGGGGCTCACGAGCAGGCGGGTGAACTTGGCAGCGTCGTCGTGGCAGCTCTGCAGGACTCTGCAAGGACACGGGGCCGCTGAGACCACGTGGGGCGGCGGACACGCCTGGACGGCGCCCTTGGACCCCCGAGCCCTCCACCGGAGAGGGGACTCACTTCCTCCACATGGCGATGAACTTGTGGACGGAGACGTGGCCGGTGCGCTCTCCCCCAGCGCCATAGAACAACGGACCCTTCCAGTAGAGCGGGCAGCCGCAGGCCTGCGGGGAGCGGGGCAGGCTGTGAGGGCAGGGCTGGAGCCGCCCGAGGGCAGCCGCGGGCCTGCGGGGAGCGGGGCAGGCTGTGAGGGCAGGGCTGGAGCCGCCCGAGGGCAGCCGCGGGCCTGCGGGGAGCGGGGCAGGCTGTGAGGGCAGGGCTGGAGCCGCCCGAGGGCAGCCACGGGCCTGGGGCGAACGGGGCGGTGCTTAGCAGAAGTGGGCCCGCGGGCACCTGCGCAACCCCGGAGCCGCCCGAGGGCAGCCGCGGGCCTGCGATGAGCAGGGCAGCACTCAGCAGGACCTGTGCACCCCGGAGCTGCCTGCCAGCACTCAGCAGAGGTGGCCTGTGGGCAGCAACGTGCACGAGGCTCCTGTGGGCACGCTGCACGCTCCCCCGCAGGGCTCTTGCTGCAGCACGGCCGTCAGGAGGGGACCGGCTGGCCCCATGAGAGCAGCTGCCACGGCGCAGAGAGCCAGAGGCGGTCAGGGTCTGTCTCCCCACCTGCTCGGGCGGCCAAGCCAGCGCCTCAACTGGAGCTGCAGTGCCCGCACCCGAGCCCAGCGCCTCCTCCAAGCACCAGCGCCTGCTCCACCTGCTCCACCCGAGCCCAGCGCCTCCTCCACCTGCTCCACCTGCTCCACCCGAGCCCAGCGCCTCCTCCACCTGCTCCACCTGCTCCACCTGCTCCACCCGAGCCCAGCGCCTCCTCCACCTGCTCCACCTGCTCCACCTGCTCCACCCGAGCCCAGCGCCTCCTCCACCTGCTCCACCTGCTCCACCCGAGCCCAGCGCCTCCTCCACCTGCTCCACCCGAGCCCAGCGCCTCCTCCACCTGCTCCACCCGAGCCCAGCGCCTCCTCCACCTGCTCCACCTGCTCCACCTGCTCCACCTGCTCCACCCGAGCCCAGCGCCTCCTCCACCTGCTCCACCTGCTCCACCTGCTCCACCCCAGCCCAGCGCCTGCTACACCTGCTCCACCTGCTCCACCCCAGCTCAGCGCCTGCTCCACCTGCTCCACCTGCTCCACCCGAGCCCAGCGCCTGCTCCACCTGCTCCACCTGCTCCACCCGAGCCCAGCGCCTGCTCCACCTGCTCCACCTGCTCCACCTGAGCCCAGCGCCTGCTCCACCTGCTCCACCTGCTCCACCTGCTCCACCCGAGCCCAGGGCCTCCTCCACCTGCTCCACCCGAGCCCAGCGCCTCCTCCACCTGCTCCACCCGAGCCCAGCGCCTCCTCCACCTGCTCCACCTGAGCCCAGCGCCTCCTCCACCTGCTCCACCTGCTCCACCCGAGCCCAGCGCCTCCTCCACCTGCTCCACCTGCTCCACGCGAACCCAGCGCCTGCTCCACCTGCTCCACCTGCTCCACCCGAGCCCAGCGCCTCCTCCACCTGCTCCACCTGCTCCACATACTCCACCCGAGCCCAGCGCCTGCTCCACCTGCTCCACCTGCTCCACCCGAGCCCAGCGCCTCCTCCACCTGCTCCACCCGAGCCCAGTGCCTCCTCCACATGCTCCACCCGAGCCCAGCGCCTCCTCCACCTGCTCCACCTGCTCCACCCGAGCCCAGCGCCTCCTCTACCTGCTCCACCTGCTCCACCCGAGCCCAGCGCCTCCTCCACCTGCTCCACCCGAGCCCAGTGCCTCCTCCACCTGCTCCACCTGCTCCACCTGCTCCACCCGAGCCCAGCGCCTCCTCCACCTGCTCCACCCGAGCCCAGCGCCTCCTCCAAGCACCAGCGCCTGCTCCACCCAAGCGCAGCGCCTGCTCCACCTGCTCCACCTGCTTCACCTGAGCCCAGCGCCTCCTCCACCTGCTTCACCGGAGCCCAGCGCCTGCTCCACCTGCTCCACCTGCTCCACCCGAGCCCAGCGCCTCCTCCACCTGCTCCACCTGAGCCCAGCGCCTGCTCCACCTGCTCCACCCGAGCCCAGCGCCTCCTCCACCTGCTCCACCCGAGCCCAGCGCCTCCTCCACCTGCTCCACCTGCTCCACCCGAGCCCAGGGTCTGCTCCACCTCCTCCACCCGAGCCCAGCGCCTCCTCCACCTGCTCCACCTGAGCCCAGCACCTCCTCCACCTGCTCCACCTGCTCCACCTGCTCCACCCGAGCCCAGCGCCTCCTCCACCTGCTCCACCTGCTCCACCCGCTCCACCCGAGCCCAGCGCCTGCTCCACCTGCTCCACCTGCTCCACCCGAGCCCAGCGCCTGCTCCACCTGCTCCACCAGCTCCACCCGAGACCAGCGCCTCCTCCACCTGCTCCACCTGCTCCACCCAAGCCCAGCGCCTCCTCCACCTGCTCCACCTGAGCCCAGCGCCTCCTCCACCTGCTCCACCCGAGCCCAGCGCCTCCTCCACCTGCTCCACCTGCTCCACCCGAGCCCAGCGCCTCCTCCACCTGCTCCACTTGCTCCACCTCCTCCACCTGCTCCACCCGAGCCCAGCGCCTCCTCCACCTCCTCCACCTGCTCCACCTGCTTCACCCGAGCCCAGCGCCTGCTCCACCTGCTCCACCTGCTCCACCCGAGCCCAGCGCCTGCTCCACCTGCTCCACCTGCTCCACCTGCTCCACCCGAGCCCAGCGCCTCCTCCGCCTGCTCCACCTGAGCCCAGCGCCTGCTCCACCTGCTCCACCCGAGCCCAGCGCCTCCTCCACCTGCTCCACCTGCTCCACCTGCTCCACCCCAGCCCAGCGCCTGCTCCACCTGCTCCACCTGCTCCACCCCAGCTCAGCGCCTGCTCCACCTGCTCCACCAGCTCCACCCGAGCCCAGCGCCTGCTCCACCTGCTCCACCTGCTCCACCGGAGCCCAGCGCCTGCTCCACCTGCTCCACCTGCTCCACCCGAGCCCAGGGCCTCCTCCACCTGCTCCACCCGAGCCCAGCGCCTCCTCCACTGCTCCACCTGCTCCACCCTAGCCCAGCGCCTGCTCCACCTGCTCCACCCGAGCCCAGCGCCTGCTCCACCTGCTCCACCTGCTCCACCCGAGCCCAGCGCCTCCTCCACCTGCTCCACCCGAGCCCAGCGCCTCCTCCACCTGCTCCACCTGCTCCACCTGCTCCACCCGAGCCCAGCGCCTCCTCCACCTGCTCCACCTGCTCCACCTGCTCCACCCGAGCCCAGCGCCTCCTCCACCTGCTCCACCCGAGCCCAGCGCCTCCTCCACCTGCTCCACCCGAGCCCAGCGCCTCCTCCACCTGCTCCACCTGCTCCACCCGAGCCCAGCGCCTCCTCCACCTGCTCCACCCGAGCCCAGCGCCTCCTCCACCTGCTCCACCCGAGCCCAGCGCCTGCTCCACCTGCTCCACCTGCTCCACCCGAGCCCAGCGCCTCCTCCACCTGCTCCACCTGCTCCAACTGAGCCCAGCGCCTGCTCCACCTGCTCCACCCGAGCCCAGCGCCTCCTCCACCTGCTCCACCTGCTCCACCTTCTCCACCTGCTCCACCTCCTCCACCTGCTCCACCCGAGCCCAGCGCCTCCTCCACCTGCTCAACCCGAGCCCAGGGCCTGCCGCAGCGAGGAGACATGGAGGATTGGGTGGAAAACTGGCGGGCAGCCGCCTCTTGAGCTGCAGAGCCTGGGACCAGCAGCTGGGCACTGGCAGTGGACCATCGGCTCATGGGTGGAGGGTTCGCTGGGCTCAGGAGCCGGGGGGCAGGGGCCGAGCTGGGCCCACGGGCCAGGCTGGAGCTCAGCGACACGGGAGATGCCCAGCGGAGATGCGGACGGCTGTGCGGAGCCACCCGACTTTCTGTAATGACCAGACGCAGCTCTTGCAGGCTCTGGGACCACAAGGCTCTGCTCCTGCTGGTCTCTGCTCTAGCTTTTAAATCCAGGGAGAGCCACAGAGCAGGATGACATCCAGGGGAGAGCCACTTGACAGGATTACATCCAGGGCGAGGCACGAAACAGGATTCACCACTCTCAAGCCGGGTCCCAGAGGCAGGTAAGGCGGCCACGCTTGGCGCCACCATCTCCGCCACGAGTCCAGGTGCTGTGATCCCCATCGGCACCTGCCCAGGCCCGTCCCTGGGTCTGCCTGCTCTGACAAGTGAGTGACACTTGTCCCCCGTCTGGCTCGTCCACTCAGCGTCGTGGTTTAAGGTCTGGCCACGCCGCAGCACGTGTGGAGCTTCCTTCGAAGGCTGAACGCTCCACGTTCTGGGCGCCCACGCCGCGTGGACCCGCCCACCTGCCCGGCTGCTCCCCGTGGGCCCGTGAGCCTCGCTGCTGGGCTGGCCGGGGGCAGTGTCGCCCACGTCCCTGCCTTCAGCTCTCTGGGGCACACCGGGGAGCGGCACTGCCAAGTCACAGCGGTCCCCGTTTAACCCTTCAAGGAACTGACGACCGGATGTGGCAGCAGCTGAACACTTTACATCCCTCCCTGCAGCCCTTTAAAATGGAAACCTCCGTCAGCCTGGGAGCACCCCGAGCTCGGCTGTGGGCGACAGGTGGTCAGCCCGTTCTGGAAGGAAGGGCTGCGCCCGAGGGGCCAGGGAAGCTGGACCAGACAGGACGCCTGAAAGGGCCGCGGATGCGGTGAGCTGCTGGCAGTGCTGCGGGAGACCACCTCTGGAGGAAGGAAGCATCACCTGGGCCGCCGCCACCTTCCCCTGATGCAAGCACTGAAACTACGAGGAGGTGTGCGACGATGGATAAACAAAGACCACGGGACTGGGGGAGAGAGAAACGGAAACAGAGCCGCAGCGGACTCTGATCCCGAAGGAAGCACACAGGAACACCACAATCACACCGAGAAAATAGGAAAAAAGGTGGAGAACTTATCAGAGGCTTGGAATCTAAAAGAACAACAAAGCGTTGAGAAGAAATTCTAGAGTTGGAAAATACTAAAGCTGGAAATATTCTTTCAGTAAACAGGCTTAAGAGCAGGCTAGACCCAGAAGAGCAAGGATGAATAAACTGAAGCATGGAGGAAAAAACTGACAGGAGAGGATGAGGACACCGAGAGAGGGGTGTACGATTTGACACGCGTGGGGCTCGTGCCCCAAAAGAAAGCAAGGCAGAATGGGGCGGAGGCTGTGGATGAGGAAATACTGGCCAGCCTCTGAAAACCCAAGTTCAGGATGCTCCACGACTCCAAGGGAAACGGCGTGTGCGCTCCTGAGAAGCACCAAGGGAGCCGCCCTCAGGCAGCCGAGGGTGGAAGGTGGGCGGCTCCCTCCGCAGGGGACACAGACAGGTGGCCTGTCATCAGAAGGGGCGTGCCCAGGGAAAACAACAGCACCGTCCACGTGCTGGCGGGGAGGCCAGCCCTGCCAAAGCACCCTTCAGAAGGGAGGGCAGAGGCAAGCTTCCAGGGAGCACAGCGGAGGTCGGCTGCTGCAGCTGTGCAGCAGGAACCCTGCAAGATGCACGTCGAGCTCAAGGAGGGGGACCTGGCTGGACACACAGAGCCGGGGTCTCAGTCAGCCAAAGGGGTGCTGATGCAAAAGGCCAGAAAGTGGCTGGTTTTTATTTGAGGTAAGAGCTTACAGATCCCAGGCCATAAGGCATAAGTGACTTCACCAAAGTCTATTTCCACGTGTTGGAGCAAGATGACTGCTGACGTCCACGAGGGCTCAGGCTTCCTGGGCTCCTCCCTTCCCAGGGCTTGCTTCTTCCTGGGCTCAGGTTTCCTCCTTCCTGGGGCTGGCGTCTCTTTCCTCTGTGAGCTTATTTCCCGGGGCTCCAGCTTAAGGCTTCAGCATCTAACTCCAACATCAAAAGTCCATCATCAGAAACCCTCAGCTCCGTCCTTTTACCTGTGAGTCCCACCCACCAAGGGGCGGGGACTCAACACCCTAATGATGTGTCCCAATCAAAGCCCTAATCATAACTTAATCACATCCAGGTACAGACCAGATTACAAACATAATCCAGAATCTGTTTTTGCAATTCATAACCATGTGAAACTGCCACACGTGGCTGCAGACTTGGGTGAGGGAAGTAACTTACGCTTTATGGCCTGGTAACTGCCAAGCTTCTACCCCAAATAAACACCCTTTATAAAAGCCAACAGATTCCTGGTATTTTGCATCAGCATCTCTTTGGCTGACTAATATACCTATATTTCCTCAAAAGTTGAACCCACGATTAAAAACTTTCCCACCAAGAAAATTCCAGACCCAGAAAGCTTCACCAGTTAATTCTTCCAAACATTCAAAGAAGAAATGTTATCAATCATACATAGAGGGAGGGGAGGAAGTTAGGTGACTAAGCGCCTCCCTCCCACACAAGAGATCCCGGGTTCGGTTCCCTGTGCCTCCTTAAAAAAAAAAAAAAAAGGGCGACGAGAGCAGATAGGGAGTGAAAACAACGGGGTGAGTTGAGGGAAATAAACAAAATAAATCTTTTTAAAAAATCATGTACAGCTTCTTCTAGAAGACAAAAAAAAAGAAAGGACATTCCCCACCTCTTGTTAAGAGGCCAACCTGCGAAGGTCCCCAGAAAGGAATATTAGAGGCTAGTATCTCTCATGAATGTAGATGCAAAAACTCTAAACAAAATGCAATATTAGCAACAACCAAAAAACATCGCAACATTAGCAAACTGACTTCAGCAATACATATTTTTCACAATCGCAATTTAAAAAACTAAACAAACAGAAAACGAATGCTAGAAAGGAGCATCCTTATTCTAGTAAGAGCTACCTATAAAAACCCTGTAGCCAGCATTTTAATTAATGGTGAGACACTGGACTCTCCCTGCTCATACGTGGGAACAAGAAAAGGAAATCCACAGCCAACTCTGCACTAGAGACCGAACCAGGACAATAGGCAAAAAAAAAAAGTGAAAGGTGTGGAGATTGGAGAGGAAGAGGCAAAGTGGTCAGAACCTGCAAATCACATGATGTGATATGTAGAAAACCCAAAGATTTATAACATAGCAGAATTAGTAAATAGTCAAGGGTGCTGGGCTTAAGTATATACAAAAATCAGTTGTTTCAATAGATTAGTAGCAAACAGAAAAGCATCGTTTAAAAAGCACCAACTACTAAGAGCATAAAAAATAACCAACCTAAAAATACATCTAACAAAAATTACGTCAGGACTCTACAAAGAAAACACCAAGACGTTGCTGGGAGAGAAAATAAAGAAAACCCAAACAAATGGATATGAAACCATACGCCTGGATTTGAAGAAAGCAACCCCGGAGAGAAGCGAGTCTTCAAGCTTCTGTCCAAAGCCAGTATGACTCTAATGCAAAGTCAGACTAAAAAATTACAAGAAAAGAAAGCTATAGAGCAATTCGATAATTGTCAATATGGATGCTGTATTAGCCAAAGGAGTGCTGATGCAAAATACTAGAAATCCGCTGGGTGTTATAAAGGGTATTTATTTGGGGTAGGAGATTACAGAGACCAGGCCATAAAGCATGTTACTTCCCTCACCAAAGTCTATTTCCACATTTTGGAGCAAGATGACCGCTGACGTCCGCGAGGGTTCAGGCTTCCTGGGCTCCTCTGGGCTCAGTTCCTCTGTTCAGGCTTCCTGGGTTCCTCTGGGCTCAGCTCCTCTGTTTTCTCCACAAGGTCAGCTGTAGACTATGAGGCTCTCCAGGCTTTGCCTCTCTTTACAGGTCAGCTGTAGACTCTCAGGTGAGTGGCTCTGTCTCTCTCCCTGGGGCTCCAGCTTAAGTCTTCTGTATCAAACTCCAACATGAAAACTCCAACATCAGAAACCCTCAACTCTGTTCTTTGCCATGCCTTTTATCTGTGAGTCCCCACCCACCAAAGGGCAGGGACTCAACGCCCTAATCATAGCTCAATCACACCCAGGTACAGATCAGATTGCAAACATAATCCAAAATCTATTTTTAGAATTCGTAACCATATCAAACTGCTACAGATGCGAGAACTGTCAACACTCAGAGTTGTTGCTTCATGAGTGCAGTTTCTGTTTTGGATGATGAGACGGTTTCAGTGACGGAAGGGAGCGTTGGTTGCACGGTATCGTAAAAGTAATTAATGCCACTGAACTGTACCCTTAAAAATGGTAAAAATGGAGAACTTCATTTTATATATGTTACAGTTAAAAACAAAAGGAAGCAAATACATAACCAGACAATGGAGAACCTGGAAAACTCACCGCATATTCAACGATGTTAGTGAATTACTTTAGTTTTTTCAGCTGGGATAACAATGTGGGCTGGCCAGGTGGTAATAATTACTGAGGTTTAGGGTCAGTATGTGTCCATGGGAGTGCATTACACTGTTCTCTACAGTTTTGTGTAGCCTTGAAAGCTAAAATCAAAGAAAAATTAACTGACAAAGTTTGTACATAAAAACTCAGGATGGCTAAATGTGATTGGTCCTAGGAATACATCAGGAAACGAATCCACCAAGCTCAGTAAGTAACCAGAATAAAGGAGGAGCGGCCTCTGCCCGCCTCGAAGGGAAGATGTTTATGCGGTCCTGATAAAACGGATGCTCCTTCGGGAGAGAACACGGACGGGAGCACGCAGGGGAGGGCCTTCCTCAGCCAGGGCCTGCGCGTCCACAGCGAGCCACGCAGAGCGTGACAGCGCGGAGGCGGGGCGACAAGGCCGAGACTGTGCGTCAGTACAGCGGTGTCCAAGGCCCGGAGCGGGTCTTGGAGCAGGGCTTGGCGGCCCGGGGGGATTCTCAGGCAGGACTAGAATTGCAGGAGAGCAGCAGCTGCTGAACACAAGACTAGCACGCGGGAGGCAGGAGCGGCAGTGCCTCCACTGCAGTCAGGAATCGGGGTACTCCCCACATGGCAGTTAGGAATCTGGGATGCTCCCCACATGGCAGGAATCGGGGTGCTCCCCACTCGGCAGTCAGGAATCGGGGTGCTCCCCACTCGGCAGTTAGCAATCTGGGGTGCTCCCCACTCGGCAGTTAGCAATCTGGGGTGCTCCCCACTCGGCAGTCAGGAATCGGGGTGCTCCCCACTCGGCAGTCAGGAATCGGGGTACTCCCCACTCAACAGTCAGGAATCGGGGTGCTCCCCACATGGCAGTCAGGAATCGGGATGCTCCCCACTTGGCAGTCAGGAATCGGAGTGCTCCCCACATGGCAGTCAGGAATCGGGGTGCTCCCCACATGGCAGTCAGGAATCGGGGTGCTCCCCACTCGGCAGTTAGGAATCGGAGTGCTCCCCACTCAACAGTTAGGAATCGGGGTGCTCCCCACATGGCAGTCAGGAATCGGGGTGCTCCCCACTCGGCAGTCAGGAATCTAGGATGCTCCCCACATGGCAGTCAGGAATCGGGGTGCTCCCCACTCGGCAGTCAGGAATCTAGGATGCTCCCCACATGGCAGTCAGGAATCTGGGGTGCTCCCCACTCGGCAGTCAGGAATCGGGGTGCTCCCCACATGGCAGTCAGGAATCTGGGGTGCTCCCCACTCAGCAGTCAGGAATCAGGGTGCTCCCCATATAGCAGTTAGGAATCGGGGTGCTCCTCACATGGCAGTTAGGAATCTAGGATGCTCCCCACTCGGCAGTTAGGAATCGGGGTGCTCCCCACATGGCAGTCAGGAATCGGGGTGCTCCCCACTCGGCAGTTAGGAATCGGGGTGCTCCCCACTCGGCAGTCAGGAATCTAGGATGCTCCCCACACGGCAGTCAGGAATCGGGGTGCTCCCCACTCGGCAGTCAGGAATCTAGGATGCTCCCCACATGGCAGTCAGGAATCGGGGTGCTCCCCACTCGGCAGTCAGGAATCGGAGTGCTCCCCAGTCGGCAGTTAGCAATCTGGGGTGCTCCCCAGTCGGCAGTTAGGAATCAGGGGTGCTCCCCACTCGGCAGTCAGGAATCGGGGTGCTCCCCACTCGGCAGTCAGGAATCAGGGTGCTCCCCATATAGCAGTTAGGAATCAGGGTCTCCTCACATGGCAGTTAGGAATCTAGGATGCTCCCCACTCGGCAGTTAGGAATCGGGGTGCTCCCCACTCGGCAGTCAGGAATCGGGGTGCTCCCCACATGGCAGTCAGGAATCGGGGTGCTCCCCACTCGGCAGTCAGGAATCGGGATGCTCCCCAGTCGGCAGTCAGGAATCGGGGTGCTCCCCACTCGGCAGTCAGGAATCTAGGATGCTCCCCACATGGCAGTTAGGAATCTGGGGTGCTCCCCACTCGGCAGTCAGGAATCGGGGTGCTCCCCACATGGCAGTCAGGAATCGGGGTGCTCCCCACTCGGCAGTCAGGAATCTAGGATGCTCCCCACTCGGCAGTCAGGAATAGGGGTGCTCCCCACTCGGCAGTCAGGAATCGGGGTGCTCCCCAGTCGGCAGTTAGCAATCTGGGGTGCTCCCCACTCGGCAGTCAGGAATCGGGGTGCTCCCCACATGGCAGTCAGGAATCGGGGTGCTCCCCACTCGGCAGTCAGGAATCGGAGTGCTCCCCAGTCGGCAGTTAGCAATCTGGGGTGCTCCCCACTCGGCAGTTAGGAATCAGGGTGCTCCCCACTCAGCAGTCAGGAATCAGGGTGCTCCCCATATAGCAGTTAGGAATCAGGGTCTCCTCACATGGCAGTTAGGAATCTAGGATGCTCCCCACTCGGCAGTTAGGAATCGGGGTGCTCCCCAGAGCAGTTAGGAATCAGAGTGCTGCCCACAGCAGATAGGAATAGGGGGCGCCCCCCCACGCAGCAGTTAGAAATGCATTCAGAGGATTCTACTCATAAAGGACAAGAATGAGGAACTACCTGAGAACAAACAGATAAAACATTTGCAAAAGCTTTTCAGGAAAGAAAAGGTTGACGAGCAGAAGACATGAATAAATGAAGGGGGTCCACATCTGCACGTGAGAACTCAGTGCTCAAGACCCCCTCGCTCCTCGGAGCCTGCTCCACCGAGGCAGGGATCCAGGAGGAAGAGGGCAGAAGGCCAAGCTCCTGCGCAGGTGGAGCTGCTGGGTAGGCAGAGGGCCAGGGGACGGAGGGCGAGAGAAGGGAGGGGCCAGGGAGGGGGAGAGAGGGGGAGGGGATCGGGAGGGAGAGAGAGGGGGAGGGGCCAGGGAGGGGGAGAGAGGGGGAGGGAATCGGGAGGGAGAGGGAGAGGGGAAGGGAGGAGGGGATGGGGACGGGGACAGGCAGGGGAGAGAGAGAGGGAAGAGCGGAGAGGAGAACGAGAGACCGAGAGATCAAGCCCGGTACACAGGTACACAGGAGCCCAGGAGATGCAAGAAGCCCGCGAGCCCCTTTCTGAGGACGCCCTGCTCGGGGGCCAGGCTCTGCGCACTCCATGCCCAGGAGGCTGGGGGCGGCCGGCCCCGACCTGCTGACACCCGGCTTGGGGACCTTGCCACCAGGGGCTCCTGCCTGGACACGGGCCGCGGGGCCAACTGCGCTGTCGAGGGGAGGGGAGGACGTAGAGACGCAGGACCTCCACCTCGGGGGACGCACCCTCCCACCTGGACCCACCAGGACACACGCTCCCAGGACGCGCCCTCCGACCTGGACCCACTGGGACGCGCCCTCCGACCTGGGGTACGTGCGAGGAGGGCTGTCAGGAAAAGCGCGGGCAGGGGCCCCTGGGCAGGGGCCCCTCACCCTCTTGGCCTGCCACGCAGATAAGGACAAGCAGATTGCGGCAGACGTCAGGGAAGCAAAGCGGATGTGTGAGACCACAGCATCAACGAGGGTCAATCCCCAAAACACCACGTTCCAAGAAGACCAAAGCGCCAACGGGGCTGCGTGGACCGTGCCCCAGAGCCAGGACGGCGCTGTGACGCCTGAGGACAGCGGCCAAGGCACCGTGCCCGGGCTCTCCCAGAGTGCTCTGGCTGCAGCCTGCCTCGAGGAAGCAGCCTCACGCGGAACTGCGACGGGCGCGGGCCCGGCTATGCTAGCCCTCCCTCCTGTGGGAACCGCGACGGGCACGGGCCCGGCTGTGCCCTCGCCCTCCCTCCTGCAGGAACTGCGACGGGGCACGGGCCCGGCTGTGCCCTCGCCCTCCCTCCTGCGGGAACCGCGACGGGGCGCACACCGGGTTCTGCCCTTGCCCGCTCTGCCGCAGCCTCAACTGCACTCCTGCAGGATCCGCGGCGGTCGTGGACCCGTTTCTGCCCAAGCTCTGGCGTGCACCACCCGCGGATCCGCGACGGGCGTTCCGCAGGCAGGTGGAGCCCTCTCCAGGACCCGTGACAGCGCCCCACGCCTCTGGTCTCGCTGTGTCTGGCCCGACTGCACCTCACGCCCAGGAACGTCAGCAAGACGCAGCACAAGCAGGACGCCGGGGACGCCTGAAGGCCACGCCGAGCCTGCGCGGTCAGCCTCGGCCCAGGCCGTCCTGGCGGGGCAGAGCCAGCGGGCTGAGCGTGGCCACGCCGATGTCGGAAGTCAGGCCCGCCCACCTGCGGGTGGGCACGCAGCGCGCCTGCGTCCCTGGAACGCGCCCGCCGAGGCGCCATCGAAGCAGGGCCGGCCTGTGCTCGTCTTCAACCACGTCGGCAGAAACCCCCGCACACCCCACGGCCCAGACGCCGGCCCGTGCCCCGGGCCACGAACCTTGGCCACCTGGCCCATGTCCTCCATCGTGGCTCTCTCGTGTGGGAACCGGGAGAAGGCCGCCTCCACCCTGGCGATGACCGCGTCGACATCCACGGCGTCCTTCGGGCATCCTCTAGGAAAATAAAAGGTGGGAATGCTTTGGCTTGTGGCGGGCGGCAGCGGCTCTTCTTTCTTCGTCTGAACCTGAGAAATAAAACAGGACAGCTCAGCGACAGGCTCGGGGGGAGTTCGGGATCTTCAAGCACCGACGTGTAACGGAGAGGGGGGAGAGCCGCGTGGGGGGACAGTCTCGGCTGCCAAGGCTGCGGCACGAGCGTGAGGGAGGCTGCCAGACGTGAGGGCCAGACGGTCAGGGACAAGACCTGGACGACCCCCAGGGACCCCGAGCCCTTGGGAGATGGCACAACGACGGCACAACAACGGCATGACCTGCAGGCAACCCCTGTGGAGGGCCCTGGCCCCTGGGGTCTTTCCAGGGCCAGCGGGGCCAAGAGTGGCGCAGACCAGGCCTCCCTGCGGGGACACGTGCAGCGGGTGAGGGGGCAGCGGGTGAGGGGGCAGCGGGTGAGGGGGCAGCAACCGACGAGCCAGGCTGAACCTGGGGGCGGCCAGCACAGCCCGCCCTGGGGTCCCCCTGCCCAGAGCGTAGACCCTGCCTGACCCCGCCCTGAGCACTGACCCTGCCCCACCCTGCCCTGAGCACTGCCCCTGCTGCCTCCTAGAGCTTCTCCGACAGGGCGCTCATGGCCCCGGGGTTTCTGGGGGTCGGCAGAAGTACGAGGCAGGGTGCCAGGAGGTCCAGAGTTGCAGACGAGGGGTGGGGCCTGGACGTCCCCTGGACGCTCCAGCCTCACCCCAGCAGGGGGAGTGCAGGGACGGCACTGGGCGAGGGCTGCGGGGGTCCCGAGGGCCCGACACGAGCCTGCGCCCTAGTTCAGGAGAAGCTGTGCGACGGCCTGACCCAGCCTGTGTCACTGCTCAAGGGTGCAGCTGCCCCAGCCGCTCGACCCAGGACACCCACTCGACCCAGGATGCTGGCTTGGCCCCTGGACACCCACTGGACCCTGAACGTCCGCTCCGCCTGGACGCCCTATTGGCCTCGGACGCTGGCTCGGCCCCGGACGCCCGCCTGGCCCCGGACACCTGCTCCGGCCCTGGAGGCCTGCTCCAGCCCTGGATGCTCACTCGGCCCCGGACGCTCGCTTGGCCCCGGATGCCCGCTCCAGGGAATTGTGCTCCAGCGTCTGAGGGTCTGAAGTGCTCCACCCGACGGGGTTGAGCCGCCAGGAGGGGCGAGGTGCTGGCGGCACCGCGCCGCGCCCACAGGAGGCCGCGGGGAGCCACGGGAAAGGCCCAGCACTGGCTTTGAGGAAAGTGAAGTCCTTTTGCGACTTCTTTACCACAGCCGGGTCTCGGCTTTCACTGTGCATCTTTACGCTGCCCCAGCCTCGACCTTTCCTCCTGGCGACGCCGAGGTGGCCATGAGCTCTGGACCAGCGTGGTGGGGTTCTGCGCCTGGGAACACAGCCGCCCGCGTTCCTGGGCCCTGGCGGCGCCCTCCACCGCGAGCGCACTGAGCCTCACCCTCAGAGCAGCCACGGCCGAGCGAGACCGCAGCCCGCACTCTTGGGTGGGGAAACTGAGGCTGCAGGACCCAGCCCTGGCCGCGACCGTGGTCTCCAACAGCGGGGCCCACTTGCCGTGCTGACGCACTGAGGGCTGGACAGACACAGGGGCGAGGCGTCGCTCTGCAAAATGAGCACCTTCCTGCATCTCCAGACAGTTAACTCAGGAAGAGAGGGGATACTGGGGCGTCTGCACACCCGGTGCGGGGGATCGGGGACTCGGGGGTCTTGGGGCGTCTGACTGCCCAGTGCAGGGAAATGGGGACTCAGAGATCTTGGGGGACTCGGGGCATCTGACCACCCTGTACGGGGGATGGGGGACTTGAGGATTTCGGGGTGTCTGCCTGCCTGGTGCGGGGGATGGGGGACTTGGGGATTTCGGGGCATCTGCCTGCCTGGTGTCGGGGATGGGGGACTCAGGGTGTCTGATCGCCTGGTGTGGAGGACAGAGGACTCGGAGATCTTGGGGGACTCGGGGCGTCTGACCACCCTGTGCGGGGGATGGGGGACTCGGGGATCTTGGGGCATCTGCCTGCCTGGTGCGGGGGATGGGGGACTCGGGGTGTCTGATCGCCTGGTGTGGAGGACAGAGGACTCAGAGATCTTGGGGGACTCGGGGCGTCTGATCACCCTGTGGAGCGGATGGGGGACTCGGGGATCTCGGGGCACCTGACCGCCTGGTGCGGGGGATGGGGGACTCGGGGTGTCTGATCGCCTGGTGTGGAGGACAGAGGACTCGGAGATCTCAGGGAACTCGGGGCGTCTGCCCGCCCGGTGCAGGCAGCGTAGGTGCTGGATGCCCGTGGGGTGGCGGTCCCGGGCCCTCACGGCTCCCTCCCTCCTCCCGGCCACAGTCTGCCCCACGAGTCGAGGGCGTCCGCCGTGTGCTGCAGGGCGAATGCTCCGTCCTAGGGAAGCCCAGAACCCACATGGCCCACGTATCAGGGAGCGCAGGGCAACCCAGGCCCCCCCTGCCCGACGACCCTTACGCCGACGCGAAGCCCATCCCGGTGCCAGGAGGGCCGGCCTGCACGCGGTGGCACAGCTCTCCGGGCTCAGCGGCCACGAGCACAGCCAGGCTGGCGAGGGCGCACCTAACAGGCTGCCCCGTGTGTGGGCGAACGCAGTGCCTTGGGCTGCTGGGCCGGCCAGGGAAGGGGAGCAGGCCCTGTGCCTCGGTTTCCCCGAGGTGAGCCTGCACTCGGGCAGTTAGGAGGGTAAAGGCAGGTCTGACCCGTGGGGCACTGGGGGCAAGAACGCCAGCACACCCGGGGCTCTACGGGAGCCTGCTGGGGTGGAATCGCCCCCCACGAGGCCTGCGCAGGTCCCAGCTCGTGAGCTCAGGTCCCAGCCTGTCGGGGGTGAGCTCACCTGGAACAGGACCTGGGGAGGAGTTGGGCCAGGAGCCCACACTGTGTGAGGGGTCTTCGGAAGCAAAGGGCTGGCAGAACCTCAGAGGGCCAAGTCCTTAAAATAAAGAAAACTGGATACGGAAGGAGAAGCCACAAGGAATGGGCGGAAGCCAGTCAACAAACAGAGGAGGAGAAGACGCTGTCACAAGCATCGCCATGTGACAGAAAGCCAGGCGCCCGAGGAGACTGCCGACCAGTGAGAAGACACTGAGCCAGGAGGAAGGAAGCCTGCAGGCTCTGGGACCTGGCCAGTAAGTCTTGCTCCCAACAGGCATGCTGGGGGGTCTGTCGTAGCACTTGGGAAGTTAAGACACGGGGGGAACTCAGCTCGACTGGGTCTGAGCCTGGAGGTGAACTGAGCTACCCTGGGTCCTGTCTGGGTGAACTCAGTTCCTCCAGGTCTGTCCCTGGGTGAACTGAGCCTTGTCCCTGGGTGAACTCGGCTCTCCAGGTCTGCACCTGCAGGTGAACTCGGCTCCTGCAGGTCTGCACCTGGGTGAACTCGGCTCTCTAGGTCTGTACTCGGATGAACTTGGCTCTCCAGGTCTGCACCTGCAGGTGACCTCAGCTCCTCCAGGTCTGCACCTGGGTGAACTCGGCTCTCTCTAGGTCTGCACCTGGATGAACTTGGCTCTCCACGTCTACCTGGGTGAACTCAGCTCCTCCAGGGCTGTACCTGCAGGTGAACTCGGCTCTCCAGGTCTGTCCCTGCAGGTGAACTCGGCTCTCTAGGTCTGCACCTGGGTGAACTCAGCTCCTTCAGGTCTGTCCCTGGGTGAACTCAGTCTCCAGGGTGTGTACCTGGGTGATCTCAGCCCCCACCCACCCTCCAGCATGCACCTGGTGCATCTGCTTTCGTCTTCTGGGATGATCAGATGCTCTCCCCCAGGGAGCAGGTGGGAACAGGCTTCTGCGTGGCCACGCCCCCACACCCCTTTTCTCCAGGTGGTCCCCAGGGCTCAGTGGTCGGCGTCCCCCAGAGTCCATGGCACGGGCCCGTGGTCCCACTGTGAGGTGTGCCCCGCTGCCCTGCGGGGGCCCTGGGTGGGCCCCAGTTGTTCCCGATTCCCCCTAGGGCCTGAGCAGCCATGGAGGATGGGAACGGGGCCAGGGGAGGGCCGTGGGAGCCTCTCCAGGCTCGACTGCTCGCCCCCTCGTCAGCCAGGACGTGCCGTTCCCCTCCTCTCCTCTAGGTTCCCCAGCCTCATGGGGACACCCGCGTTTCCTCTCCCTCCCCCCCGACTCATCCGGGGAACTGCCCCTCCTAGATGGCCCCTCCACTGCGCACCGCGCCCGGGGAAACGCCGCGTGTCGTCCTGCAGCAGGGACGAGGGACGCGGTGGTGGAATCCGTCCACACCCCCTGGGCTGCCCCACGGGGACACGACTCGGCCCCGCTCCTGAGCAGCCCTCCGAGGCACGAGCACACCAGAGCACCCACCCTTTCAGCAGAGAGTGCAGGGTCCTTCAGCATGTTCACCAAGAAGAGTCGGCACCCTCCTGTCACCAGAGGACCACGGTCAACCACGGTCAACCACGGTCAACAAACGAGGCACTTCCTGCTGCGAGTGACAGGAGAGGACTCCTCGTATCAGCTGGTTCTGCTGCGTAACAAAGCGCCCCACATGCAGCGGCTGACGGTTCTGAAGGACAGGAGTCAGCAGCCACAGGGCGCAGGCTCTCTGCTTGCGGTACTCAGGCCGAGTGACTGCTGACAGTGAAGAACCATGCACTCGATACAGAGTTTTCACACACCACCCTATTATCTCTACGTAGTTTCAGCTAATACTGGAAGGCAGCTATTAGGTTTGTTTTCCAGCGACGGGGGTTAGCAATTTGGACACTTGACGTGCATCACGGATGGGGCGAGTAAGCGAGCGTACCGTGGCCACTGAGCGTGGCTGTTCCCTGCGTTTAGAGGGATGTGGTTAGGGATCCAGGCTGGGCACAGGTGTGGCCACAGGTACCTCCAAGCTCTTCCCACTGCAGGCCTAGAAGCAAATCACCCCAAGAGCAAACAGCACCCCAATGTCCACAGGAAGACAGGAAGCATAGACGCACATGGTAAAGAGACAGCGGAGTAGCAGCCGGCTTGAACAGCTGGGGCACACCTCAGAACAGGGAGGAGAATCGCTCACTTGGAACCGACTGGGGCTGTCACAGATGCTGGAACCAGCAGGGAACACCCGACAGCCACCTGAGCCACGCTCCCTGTGCTCCAAAGAGCCAGACCAGGAAGGAGCCACGAAGCTCAAGGCCAACGTCCAGGGAAGAACAACAGGCACAGGAACAGTGCCTGGGAGGGCTCAACGGAAGCAGGTGCCACGGAAGAGGTCAGCGGGCACGAGGGTCCAGTGCAGGAACCACCCAAGAGGAGGCCCAGAGGGAAAAGGCATTTTTCAACTAATGGAAAGGGGGCCAGCCAGCTGTGGGACGATGATCAGCGGCTCAAGGCACAGGTTATCACTATCTCTGAGAAGAGGAAAAGGGGAGAAAACACTGGATAAAAAACAATGGTCAAAACTTTCCCAAACTTAATCAACACCAGAAACCCAAAGATCAAAGCCCGAGGAACCTGAAATAGAAGAAACACAAAGAAAACTTCCCAGAGAACATCGTCATCAAATACCCAAAAACCACTGGTAAGAGGAAACCTTAAAAGGAGTCAGGTAGTAAAACATTCCCAAAAGGTATCAACATAAGGAAGGCACAGATGTCTCACGGAAAAATGCAGTACACAGAGGCAGGGCACTGCCCTTTAAGAATGGCCAGCTTTGGGGGTTATATCCAGAGAGCTCACCGTTAAACGCAACGGTGAAGTCAGACGTGCTCAGGCACCAGGAAGGAGGGCTCCTCATGGCACAGAGTGAGACGTGTGCAGACGAGAAGGGGAGGGCGCCTCACAGCACATCACAGAGTTAGCCGTGTGTAGACGAGAAAAGGAAGGGTCCCTCACGGCACAGAGTTAGACGTGTGTAGACCAAAGGGGGAGGGATCCTCACGGCACAGAGTTAGACGTGTGTAGACCAGAGGGGGAGGGCTCCTCACGGCACAGAGTTAGCCGTGTGTAGACTAGAAAGGGAAGGGCTCCTCACAGCACAGAGTTAGACATGTGTAGACGAGAAGGGGGAGGGCTCCTCACAGCAGAGTTAGACGTGTGTAGACGAGAAAGGGAAGGGCTCCTCATGGCACAGAGTTTGACGTGTGTAGACACAGTAAGGGAAGGGCTCCTGACTGCACCATGCTGGATGGAGTGTTGAGTCGGGGCTTCCAGGAGGAAAATATTCTCAGTTGCAATGTGGGTCTCTTTGACCACCCACGTACGCCCAAAACAGTAATGCTGGGTAAAAGACACGTGATTTTCTCATCCTCCAGCCTCTTCAGAGGAAAAGGGGCAGTGTCAGCAAAGTGCTGGCCGGTCAGGTCGATACGGAAGTGAAGAGCGAGACAGGCACGGCGCCCGGAGCAGACGGGCACTTCTGCTCCTGTGTCCCTTCCCAGAGGTCCGGGAAGCTGAAGCACGGGCCGTCGTCGCGAAAGAAGCAGGCGTGTGGTAGCGTGGTGTCTGCGCTCCCATCACGCAGGCCTCGGGGCACAGTGTCCCCTCTGGACCCAGGGCGCAGTCACCAAGCGTCGCTCGTGCTGGGGCCCAAGCTACGGGACCACGTGGAGAAACCCACGAACCCAACTCTGCACGGCCGAGCAGCACGACGACCCGGCTCGGCCCCCGCAAGGCTGAGCACCTGGAACGTCACCAGGATTGGCCTCGGTGGGGGCCACAGAAAGGTCCTGGTAAAAGGATTCGAGCCATGCAGAGCAACCACAGTGGACTGAAATAGAAACACGTAACAGAAATGTCTCTAAAAAGTCCCCAAATATTTGAAAACTGATCAACATATAAATGATCCATGGGTCAAAGAAGTCAGGGGAAATCAGAACTGAAGGAATATGAAAACGGCATATAGAATCTGTGGGATGTGATCTGTGGAAAGCAGAAAAGATTTATAGTAGTGAACACCTGGAGAAGGACAAAAGGTATGTGGGGGGTAGGCACAGGAGAGGAGGCCCTGGGGGGGGAGGGATGGACAGAAGAGAGGAGGCCCTGGGGGGGCGGGCATGGACTAAAAAGATGAGGCTCTGTGTGGGGGGAAGGACACAGGAGATGAGGGCCTCGGAAGGCGGACAATGGAGATGACGCCCTTGGGGAAACGGACTCAGGAGGTGAGGCCCTTATTGCAGTGTACAGCACGGCCTCAGCAGACAAAGCTTGCTGGGAAGTGGACAGACCCACTGCCAGGAAGGGCCAGCTGAGCTGCCTGTACATGGGAGGTGGAGCCAAGCAAACGGAGGATGAAAGACGGAGCCAAGCACACGGGAGGAAAGACGGAGCCACGCACAGGGGACAACAAGACAGAGCCAAATACATGGGGCAATAAGACGGACAAGATGGAGCCAAGCACACGGACGACATGACGGACAAGATGCAGCCAAGGGCACGGCGGGTGACAGAGCCGCCCATGCAGCACAGCACTCACCCTTCCGTCTACCCTCCTGACACAGATGGGAGCTGTCTCCCACGCACAGCTATTGCCCACACACACGGCGCAGATGAGGCCGGGCCCTGGGCTCCGCGGCTCAGAAGGAAGGCTCTGGCACAGGCTGAGCTCCCGGCCTCAGCGCCGTCAGGTGAGGAAGCAGGAGTGGAAAGATAAGCAAGGGCGAACGTGTTCAGCCAAGGAGGAACTCGACAGCTGGGCTCAGGCCTCAAAAACAACTGAAATGAAGGGTTCGTTTCCAAATCGCCACACCTTTGGTCCTCCGTGAAACAGATGGAGCGTGCGCCTCACCAAGCACCTGCCACCAGGCTACATGGCCCGCACGGCCCATGGTGCCACCAGGCTACATGGCCCGCACGGCCCATGGTGCAGAGGCTCTTTCCGCAGAGGCTTGAGATGGTGGTGCATGGGCTCTTTGCAACCCCAGAGTCACAGGTATGTGCACCGGCCGGGTGAGCACACCAGGACTTTCACAGAACACACCCATACGTGCCGTACTATGAAGCACACACCACGGTTTTGATGGACGCTCATTACTGAGGGCACAGATACACGCCACAGGCAAAGCACCTGCTGTTTGCATGGCCGGTCACACATATCCTTTGTGTGACCAGTTACATGTGCTCTCTGTGTGAATAGTCGCACATGCTCTTTGTGCCCTTGCTCCAGGAACACGAGGGCTGTGGTACGGGGCAAGCCTGGAACCGGAGATGGAGTGGCAGATGCAGGGCCAAGGGCTCTGGGGAGCAAGGACTCCTAGATTTCAAAGGGGCACCCCAAATGGCAAGGAAATGCACGCCCAAGATGGGCACGTAGAAGGATAGATGTGGAGGGACAGAGGTGCAACCCAGGATGGGCAGGTAGAGGGATGGACGCAGGGGGACGGCACGTGAAAGGACAAATGCTCGGCCCAGGATGAATGTGGTGAAGGGACAGATGTGTAGCCTGGGATAGGCATGTGGAGGGACGGACGTGGAGGGACAGATGTGCACGTGCAGGGACCGACGCAGGGGGTGGGCACGTGGAGGGGCGGACACACAGCCCAGGGTGGGCTCGTGGAGGAATGGACGTGGAGGGATGGACGTGCAGCCCAGGGTGGGCTCGTGGAGGGACGGACGTGCAGCCCAGGGTGGGCTCGTGGAGGGACGGACGTGCAGCCCAGGGTGGGCTCGTGGAGGGACGGATGTGCAGCCCAGGGTGGGCTCGTAGAGAGACGGATGTGGAGGAACAGATGCACTGTCCTGGATGGGCTCGTGGAGGGACGGACGTGCAGCCCAGGGTGGGCTCACGGAGGGACGGACGCGCAGCCCAGGGCGGGCTCGTGGAGGGCAGTGGGCTCACGTGGCCCCGGTACCTGGCACCGTCCTTGACTGTGCAGTGGAGGAGGGCAGGTGTGCAGCACTGCAGGGGACCCCTGGGCCACCGACTGGAGTCAGGGGGGCTGCGGGTGGGGCAGGGCAGGCCCCTCCTGCAGGCCTGAGCGTCGTCCTGGCAGTGGGAGGCCTGGCCTGGCGGCGGGGATAGAGCACACAGAGGCGCTCCCAGGTCTCCAAGCTCCAGGGAGCTGGTGCTCTGAGGTCCAGAGACCTAGCTGGTGCTCTGGCTAGAGGACACACACAGGCAGGGGGCACGCACGAGCGGAACCACTGGGGCTGCCGCGCCCAGGCTGGGAGGCCAGGGCCCTGCATCCTGGACTGAGCACAGCCAGGACTCTGCCCAGCTCTGCACAAAGTGTCGTCAGGGGCACAGACGTGCAGGCACCGAAGGACGAGTGTGCACCTGCCACACAGACACCGCCAGACAAGTGGGCACTGACAAGTGGGCACCAAAGCACAGGCACTGAAAGAGGAGCATGCACCTGCTGTGCGGGCACTGACAGACGAGCATGCACCGACAGATGAGTGTGTACCTGCTGTGCAGGCACTGACAAGCGTGCACCTGCTATGCAGGCACCAACACACGAGTGTGCATGTGTCACATGTGTACCAACATTATGAGTATACACCTGTCATGTACACTGACAGACAAGCATGCACTGACAAAGGAGCATGCATACACTGCTCAGGCACTGACAGATGAGTGTGCACCTGCTGCACAGGCACTGACGGATGAGTGTGCACCCACAGACAAGTGTGCACCTGCCACACGGGCACTGGCATGAGTGTGCACCTGTCATGTGTACCGACACATGAGCGTATACCCGTCGTGTGCAACGAGACAAGCATGCACTGACAGATGAGTGTGCACCTGCCACACGGGCACCAACAGTGCCCCGACAGATGAGTGTGAACTGACATGACTGGGCACTGACAGATGAGTGTGTACAGACGAGTGTGCACCCACAGATGAGCCTGCACCTGTTGCATGGGCACTGACAGACAAGTGTGCACCTGCCATGGGCACCGGCATGAGTGTGCACCTGTCACGTATACCGACACATGAGCGTATAACTGTCGTGTGCAACGAGACAAGCATGCACTGACAGATGAGTGTGCACCTGCCACACGGGCACCAACAGAGTACACCGACAGATAAGCATCTGCCTGCCGTGTATGCACCAACAGACAAGCATTCACCAGCTGCGCGGAAACTGACAGACGAGTGTGCAGCAACAGAGAAGCATGCACCAGCTGTGCAGGAACCGACAGACGAGTGTGCAACAGACAAGCACGCACTGAGAGACAACTGAGCACCTGCTGTGCAGGCAATGACAAGTGTACACCTGCCATGGAGGCACTGACATACGAGCATGCACTTGTCACATCTGTACTGACACACATGCACCTGTCACGTGTACACTACCAAGCGTGCACTGACACCTGAGCATGCACACACTGCTCAGACACTGACAGGTGTACCTCCTGTGTGGGCACCAACAGATGAGAGTGCACTGACAGATAAGTGTGCGTCTGACAAGCGTGTGCCTGCTGTGTGTGCACCGACAGACGAACGTGCCCCTGCCGCACAGGCAATGAGATGAACGTGTATGAAGATAAGTGTGCACGAACAGATGACTGTGCACCTGCTGCATGGACACTGACAAATGTGTGCACTGACAGACAAGTGTGCACACACTGCCCAGGCACCTACAGGCAAATGTGCACCAATGTGTGCACCTGCTGCACAGATACTGTATCAAGAGACGTGTGCACTGACAACTGAGTGAGCACTGAGTGGGCACACACTGCCCAGGCACCGACAGACGACCATGAACCTGCCGTGCAGGCACCAACAGATGAGCGTGCGCCTGCTGTGTGTGCACCGACAGACGAGCACTGAGGTGAGCGTGTATGAACAGACGAGTGTCAACCAACAGATGTGTGCACCTGCTGCACAGGCACAACACATGAGTGTGCACTGACAAGTGTGCATCGACAGTCGAGTGTGTACCAACAGATGAGCATGCACACACTGCTCAGGCACTGACAAGCGTGCACCGACACGAGTGTGCACCTGCGCGGGCATTGAGACAAGCATGTACGATCAGATGAGTGTGCACCAACTGATGAATGTGCACTTGCTGCAAAGCACCAACACATGAGGGTGCACCGACAGACAAGTGTGCAACACTGCACCAGCACTGGCACGTGCATGCACCAATGAGTGTGCACCTGCTGCACAGGCACTGACAGATGAGTGTGCACGACAGTCGAGCATGTACTGACAGGTGAGTATGCACACACTGCTCAGGTACTGACAGGCAAGCGTGCACTTGCCATGCAGGCACTGACAGACGAGCGTGCATGATAGTCGAGTGCGCACCGACAGAGCCTGGGATGCCCGGAAGACGCTGGACTTAGGAGGAGGGCATGAAGCGGAGCGCGTGTCAGTGGGATCAACACCGCGTTCCGTGGACTCAGGCCGGCGTGCGGGCCTCAGACCGCTCGCTCGGGCAGGGCAGGTCGCGAAGCGCAGAGGCGGGAGGGCGGTCGGGGCAGACACCGGCCTGGGCTCCCCGCTGACCGGTGCAGGCCGCGGGGCGCCATCAGGGCTGTGAGCAGGGCGGGCCTGAGACCTCCTGCGCACGCCGCCCGGGGCTGGTCCAGGGCCGGCAGACAAGGCTCCGAAAACCGCCCGACGTGCTGGGGGTCCTCAGAGGGCCGCCCAACATGCTGGGGGTCCTCAGAGCGCCGAAGGCCTGCGACATGCCCGGGCGCAGATGCGAGAGCGCAGGGGACAACCGCAGCAATTCGGAGCGCATGGGAACGGTGGCGGCTCTGGAGACGGCGACGACCAGCAAAGATACAAAGGTCGGCGGGGGGCAGGGAGCAGCGGGCAGGGTCCACGGGCCCAGACCCCGCCCTCACACACCCCGCCCCTGCGCGCTCAGTCCCGGCGCCCATGGCCGCCCCGCTGCAGGGCCCGGGGCTGCTGCACCTTCGCAGGCCAACCGCACTGGCATTCCCTCCAGGAGGGCGGCTCTAGAAGGGGTAAAGGCAGCAAATGGCCGCGCGGCTTGGATTTGGCCCCAGGGCAGACTGAGGGCGACACCTGCCAAGGCCCACGGGTCAGGCTGAGGGTGGACAGCCAGGAGGTGGGCGTGCCGCCCCCCCGCCCCCAGTCGTGTCTGGTGGGGGGCCTCCTCCACGAAGGCCCCTCCCTCGCACAATGCCCGCCCTGAGGCCGCAAGCCCAGGACGCGGGGGTGGGGGAGTGGGGGGGTTGTCCCCCCAGGTGCACTCCCAGGCCCAGCCGGGGGCCCGCGGAGGTCCCGAGGCCCGGTTCCCCTGCGACCCCGGGGAGCACATGCTGCTGACGATGAATGCTCTCGCTGCGGACACGGCGTGGGAAGGCGTTTCCTGTGGGAGCTGCCGCGCCGTCACAATTCATGCCTTGTGTCTCCCACAAAGTGGCGCTGGTAGGACAACTCCTGGATTTTCAAAGAGGGGTCCTGCCGGTGCTGGGAAGCCCTCAGGGCAGTGCGCACCCCGACATCCACACGAGGAGCTCCACTGCGGAGAAGCAGGGGGCTCTGCATTTACCCACCTCCAGCCCACCATGTAGGACAAGCATCAACTACCAGCAGTGCGTTTGCCCGCTGTCCAAAATGAGGTGCATCGTACAGACTAATTCCACTTTTAATATCTCTAAGCTAATTTTAAGGATATGCCTCTTAAACACAAGGAACCAACTGATTTTGCTTTTCCTGCAGGAAAGCAAAAATTGGAAGACAGATCAGAGAGCAAAAAGTTCTGAATATGGAAACGTAAAGAAAATCCAATTAAAATAGACTAGGGCCTTTTACTATTTTCAAAATACCATAATCTGGTTCAATTAGATTTTTTGGGCACCACATGACAAAATTTCCAAAAATGCAAGTGTCCAACACTGCAGTCGCCCTGAAACATGGATGCAGCGTCCTCACCAGGGTAAGCGGGGCCCCTGCCCACTCTACCCAGGCCTCCCTGCCCACCCGTCTGTCCATCCCAGCCCTCCCTGTGCTACCCTGCCCTGCCCGCTCTGCCCAGTCTGCCCTTGCCGTCCCTGCTGGGCTCTGCCCAGTCCACCCCTGCCTGTCCCTCCCTGCCCTGCCGGACCATCTCTGTCCATCCCAGGTCTGCCAGCCCTCCCTTCCCTGCCCTGTCCGGCTCTGCTCAGTCCACCCCTGCCTGGCCCTCTGCAGCCCTGCCCTGCCCAGCCCTCCCTATCCTGCCCAGCTCTGCCTGGTGCACCCATGTCTAGCCCTCTTTGGCTCTGCCCAGTCCTCTGCAGTCCTGCCTTCCCTAACCTACCCAGCTCTGCCCAGTCCACGCTTGCTTGTCCCTCCCTGCCCTGCCTGTCTCTGTCCATCCCAGCTCTGCCGGCCCTCCCTGCTCAGGCCTGCCCAGTTCACCCCTGCCGGCCCTGCCCAGCCCTGCCTGGCCCTCTGCAGCCCTGCCTTGCTCTGCCCCATCCACCTCTGCCTGGCCCTCCCTGCCCTGCCCAGCTCTCCCTGCCCTGCCCAGCTCTGCAGAGTCCACCCCTGTCCGGCCCTCCCTGCCCTGCCCGGTCCTGGCCAGTCTGCCCCTGCCCGGCCCTCCCTGCCCTGCCCGGCTCTGGGCAGTCCACCCCTGCCCGGCCCTCCCTGCCCAGCCCGGCTCTGGGCAGTCCACCCCTGCCCGGCCTGGTTCTGGCCAGTCCACCCCTGGCTAGTCCACCCTTGCCCAGCCCTCCCTGCCCTGCCCAGCTCTGCCCAGTCCACCCCTGCCCGGCCCTCCCTGCCCTGCCCGGCTCTGCCCAGTCCACCCCTGCCCGGCCCTCCCTGCCCTGCCCGGCTCTGCCCAGTCCACCCCTGCCCTGCCCTGTCCAGTCCACCCCTGCCCGGCCCTCCCTGCCCTGCCCGGCTCTGCTCAGTCCACCCCTGCCCTGCCCTGTCCAGTCCACCCCTGACCGGCCCTCCCTGCCCTGCCAGCCGTGCAGCCGCCCTTTCCTCCCCGCGTCCTTCTGATCCCACAGCCTAAGCTGCAAAGGGCGAGTTAAGGACAAGATGGGCTGCGACGAGCAGGCCAGCTGGAGGACGTGGGGAGGCCTGAGCTTGCTCGGGTCCCCTGGAGCTGCTTTCTCGGCTGGCCCAGCCAGGCAGCACCCAGGCTCAGTGCTGGAGCACCTGCGCGGGGTATACCCGGAGGCAGGGCCCCGAGGCCCGAGCGGGAAGCCCCTGGAAGGCGGCTGTGGCTGAGCGCCCTCTCGGGAAAGCCTCAAGCAGGGCTGGCGGCCCCTTCCCCGCACTCCTCACCAGCGGACCCTGCAGCCTCAGCAGACAACCTCCGAGAGAGACCCGCACGACTCCTCGCCCCACTCCGCCTGCACAGAGACGCGCAGCTGAAGCCAGCGGGAAGCAAGTGCTGGCCGCTCTGCTGAGGACGCGCTAGCCCTTCCCCGGCGTCCCACGAGGGAAGATGGCTGGGGGCAGCGCGAAGCCCCCGGGTACACGCCGTGCCCGGCCCGGCCCGGGCTCCTGGCGCCCGCAGGTGGGCAGCGCGAGGTCACAACGGCAGGCCGTCCCGTCCGGCACTAGGGCCCCGGCCCCCAGGCCCGCTACGCACCTGCACCTGCCGGAAGGCCTTCAGCCTCTTCTTGAACCGCGAGGGTAGCACGAAGTCGCAGCCCCGGGCCAGCAGGGCCAGCTCCTTCCGCAGGTCGGGGTCCTGCCGCAGGGAGAGCTCCCGGAGCCTCATGCTGGCGGCTCTCATGGGCGGGCTGGGGCCGGCGGAGCGGGCGGGCGGCAGCTGCCGGCGGGAGGGGCCTGGGCGGGCGGCAGCCAGCTGGCGGGCACTGGGGCGCATTCCACAGGCTGCACAGGCTGCGGGGCCGGGGCGGCGCGCATTCCACAGGCTGCCAGGGAGGGTGGGGAGGGGCCCACAACCAGCCCTGCAGGGCGGCCCCGGCACCGGGAGCAGCCCCGGCCCCACGGAGCAGCTCAGGCCCCATGGAGCAGCCCCAGCCTCATGGAGCAGTCCCAGGAGCAGCCTTGACTCCATGGAGCAGCCCCAGGAGCAGCCTCAACTCCATGGAGCAGCCCGGGTCCCATGGAGCAGCCCGGGTCCCATGGAGCAGCCCAGGTCCATGGAGCAGCCCCGGCCCCATGGAGCAGCCCCAGGAGTAGCCTCGACTCCACGGAGCAGCCTGGGACCCATGGAGCAGCCCAGGCCCCATGGAGCAGCCCCAGGAGCAGCCCCAGCCTCATGGAGCAGCCCCAGGAGCAGCCTCGACTCCATGCAGCAGCCTGGGCCCCATGGAGCAGCCCAGGTTCCATGGAGTAGCCCCATGAGAACCTCGGGAGCAGCCCCAGGAGTAGCTCCAGCTCCAGGAGCAGCCCCAGGAGCAGCCTGGGCCCCATGGAGCAACCCCAGCCCCATGCAGCAGCCCTGGCCCCACAGAACAGCCCCAGGCGCTGCCCCGGCCCCAGGGACCAGCCCCAGCCCCAGGAGGGGCCCCAGGGGCAGCTGGCAGAGGGCCACTTGGGTCTGGAACCTGCTCTTCCTGCCGAAGGGAGCACTGGCCACGCCCGGGGCCCGGCCCTGTGCCGGTGTCACCTGGTGAGCTCCGCGCAGCAATCCCCACGGCGTGGGCCCTCCGACAGCCCCCCACCACAAAGAGGGAGGCGGAGACCACCCAGTGGAGCTGCGCGGCTTAAACACCTGGAAGGGAGAACAAACGCTTCCTCAAAAGAAGCCAGGTCGGCCGAGAAGGAGAGCTGGGGTGCCAGCCCGCGGCCCCTGGGCCGGCGCACTCCGAGGGCCGCGCCGACCATGTCCAGGAAGGCCGCCGGCTTGGCGTCCAGCAGCGGCTCCCCGAGGCCACAGCGCGGTCGTCCTCGCGCGCCCAGCACCCCCCACCAGCGGAGCACACGCTGAGCAGCTAGTGCAGCTCAAAGGTTCTCTTCAAGAGCTGGGAAGACACTCAGAACCGCAGCTGTCGTGCCGCTTTACGTTTGGGGTGACGTTTAAGACAAGGAGGCACCGGGCGATGGAGACAGGCTGGATTGAGCGCGAAGCTGTTGGCACCGTGCTCCTCCTGCCGTGAGGAACGGGAGCTCAGAGGCGGGAACGTGTGATGTGTGTGTGTGTGTGCACGTGAAGCCCCTGTGGCTCAGCGCTGGAGCACAGGCTTCCCACGGGCAAGGCCCTGGGCTGGACCCCTGCCCTGACACCTGAAATAAATACCGTGCAAAGATGGGTGCCTGGGACGGAGCTGGGAGGAAAACCTCCCTTACAGGAAGCGAGGCGGCCGCCACGTGGGGTTTTCTGTGAGGCGCGTGGTGCAGGGACCGTTCCAGCATGCAGGGAGCACACGGGGAGAACGGGAGAATGCAGAAGGCAGGGAGAGCAGGGGAGAGCGGGAAGAGAGCAGGGAGTGTGCAGGGGGAGAGCAGCGAGTGTGCAAGGAGGCACAGGGAGAGAGTGGGGAGAGAGCATAGAGACAGCAGGGAGAGAAGGGGGAGAGAGAGTGGGGAGAGCACGGAGAGAGCAGGGGGAGAGCAGAAGAGAACAGGGAGTGTGCAGGGAGAGCAGGGAGGGCAGGGGAGAACGGGGAGAGTGGGGAGAGCACAGAGAGTGCAGGTAGTGTGTAGGGGGAGAGCAGGGAGCAAGTGGGGAGAGCGAGGAGAGAGCGAGTAGTGTGCGGGGGAGAGCAGGGAGTGTGCAAGGAGTGTGCAGGGAGAGCACAGGGGGAGAGCAGGGAGAGAGCAGAGGGGCCAGGGGGAAACAGGTGGCGGACTTGGCCCAGTGGTTAGGGCGTCCGTCTACCACATGGGAGGTCCACGGTTCAAACCCCGGGCCTCCTTGACCCGTGTGCAGCTGGCCCATGTGCAGTGCCGATGCACGCAAGGAGTGCCCTGCCACGAAGGGGTGTCCCCCGCGTAGGGGAGCCCCATGCGCAAGGAGTGCGCTCCATAAGGAGAGCCGCCCAGCGTGAAAGAAAGTGCAGCCTGGATGACGCAACAAAAAGAAACACAGATTCCCGTGCGGCTGACAACAGAAGCCAACAAAGACGACAAAGATGCAGCAAACAGACACAGAGAACAGACAACGGGGGTGGGGGGGAGGGGAGAGAAATAAATAAATAAATAAATAAATAAATAAATAAATAAATAAATCTTTTTTAAAAAAAGAAAGGGGAGACAGTGGGGAGAGCACAGAGTGCAGGGAGAGAGCAGGGGGTGTGCAAGGAGTGTGCAAGGAGTGTGTGGGGAGAGCACGGAGGGAGCAGGGAGATCGGGGAGAGAGCAGGGAGAGAGTGGGGAGAGCACAGGGAGAGCAGGGAGGGAATGGGGAGAGTGCAGGGAGACAGTGTGGAGAGAGCGGGGCGAGAGCAGGGAGTGTGTGGGGAGAGCAGGGAGTGTGTGGGGAGAGCAGGGAGCGAGCACAGGAGGCGAGCGTGCAGGGAGCCATGAGCCCTGGGAGAGACTGTGGGGAGGCGGAGGCCACAGGAACAAGCAGGACTGGATGCTGATCCGGGGGGCCGCTGGCCCCGCTCCCCCTCCAGCCTCACCCGCCCCTCAGCCTCCACACCATAAGCTTTCCCACCTGAGAAGGGGAATTGGAGCCTGTGCTATGGTGGAGGCAAGTCTCCCCAGGACGCTCTAAAACCTCAACAGGCTCTTCACGTCAGAACGGAGGAGTCCAAACCGTCCACGGGAAGGCCAAAGGCGTGGCCAAGCCTACCAGGCTTGAAGAAAGGGATGGAGGACTGATTTCCACCCGTCACAGCGGTGGTGCCGTGCACAAGAGCGCCGAGCTCCAGCTGATTCAGACAAGGCACTGAGACAACTCAACAGGGAACGAACGGCCTTTGCGTAAAACGGTGTGGAAACAACTGGGCGTCCAAATGCCAAACCTAGAAGCTGACCTCAGACCACACAGAAAACGAACGTGAAACTGACCACGGGCTAAGGCAGGAGCTGAACCTACGGACCCAGGAGAAGCTTCTTTTCTTCTTGGGACTGGCTAAGGTTTTTAGATTATGGATAGTACTTGTGCAGATGTACAATAAAAAGGGATAAACTGGTCCTTGTCAAATTTTAAAAAGCTTGTGCTTCAAAAGACAGCAGCGAGTAGAAGAAGCTGTGGTAAGAAATCTTGCCAATCACAAGTCCGGTAAAGGAGTTGTATCCTGTGTGCATAAAGAACTCACTCAGGAACAAGACCAGAAACCCAACGAAAAGCAGGGGTAAAAGATCTGAACTGAACTTTACCAAGAACAAAAAACACACAAAAAACAAAATGCAGCAAAAACCCACGGAGATGCTCGACGTCAAACAGCCCCGGTCCAGCACCGCGTCGCACCACCAGAATGGCTGTGGCCAAGGATGCAGACGACCGAACCGTCAGCCCGCGTTTGTGGGTCTCAACGGGACGACGAGGGAACAGCCACTCTGGAAACGTTAAACACACGCTCACTGTCAATCCAGGAGTTCCAGCTGAGGTGTCCACCCGAGAGAGAGGCCAACGCTCGACCACCAAGGACCTGCCCGGGGAGATGCGTGCGGGGACGCGTGTGGAGGTCCTTGTGGAGACCCACACTGTGAGGCAGGAGACCCCAGCCTGCACGCGGCCCCCGCAGCCATGGTCTCCCGAGGCAGACAAGCCGCGGGCTGAGCCACGGAATTCTGCTCAGCAACGGGAACGCGTTCACAACCGGTGGGCGTCGTGGAATGCTCAGACCACTGTGTGCTGCTGTGCTTACGTCAGTCCTCCTGACACGGCTGCCGTGGACGTGTGTCCCGGAAGGAAGTGGGAGCTGCTGACCACACGGGCTGCTCCGGGGGCAACCCAGTTCCTTCAGAGCAGTCCCGAGGCTGCCTGCATGCTCCCAACGGCCCTCGGTCAGCACTACCACGAGTGCTGGACTCAGGCACAGCGGCAGGGGCGGCCTCAAGCCGAGGCGCCTGAGCAGCAGCCACGTCTCCAGGTGCAGGGATGGCCCCAACTGGGCCCTGCCTGCCAGGCCACAGGGCGGGGGCCCACGGGGGGGGCGGGGCACAGGGGGGTGCCCACAGGGCAGGCCCAAGAGCCGTGCCTGAGGGCGCAGGCTCAGCAGGCTCCCAGGAGGCAGCCCGCAGCAGCAGCAGCAGCAGCAGCAGCAGCAGGCGTGGGATGGCAGGAGAGCCCTGGTAAGCCGCAAGGCCTTCACCTTTAATTAAGGACCATGCTTGCACCAGCATGTGTTCTGGGGTCCTTGACAGCTGGCCTGGTCAGGGAGGGCCTCTGCCCCCCACAGGACCCCAGCTCCACCTCGGCTCACCCTCTGCCCTGCCTGAGGACCCCCAGCCCCACCTCAGCCCCCTCCAGTCCCGCCTGGCTTCCCCAGCCCCTCCTTAACCCCTTCAAGCCCCTCCTCGGCCCACCCCCCCCAGCCCTGCCTAGGAACCCTGCAGCCTACTCTGGCTCCCCCCCCATCCCCCCAGCTGTCCCCAGCTCCTCCTAGCCCCCCCCAGCTCCCCCCAGCTCTTCCTCAGCCCCTCCCAGGCCCCTCCCCAGTTTCCCCCAGCTGCCCCCAGCTCCTCCTCAGTCCCTCCCACTCCCCCCGGCTCCCCCCACCTCCTCTTCAGCCCCCCAAGCTCCCACCAGCTCCTCAGCCCCCCAGGCTCACCCCAGCCCCTCCTCGGCCTCCCCAGCCATGTCTCAGCCTATCTGGCTCCCCTCAGCTCCTCCTCAGCCCCCTCCCTGGCTCCCCACAGCCCTGTCTCGGCCTCCCCAGCAGTCTTGCCCCTCCCCGGCTCCCTCCAGCCCCTCCTCAGGCCCCCCAGTCCCGTCTTGGCTCCCCCTGCGTGGTCCTGGAGCCAGGTGCTGGTGGCTCGGGCAGCCACCCACCAACAGGCAGGGTCCGTCCAGGAGCCCCACCCCTGCACACCCCTCGCCTCTGCCACGTGCTCCCAGCCTGCCTGCCTCCTCTGGAGGTGGGCTCCTCTCTCCTTTCACCAAGTGCCTGCAGGCGGCAGAGAAGCCACGAAGGCACAGCCCCCTGGAGAGCTCAGAGCAGAGGATGGCGGACCGCAAAGAAGAGCCACGCAGGCCAAGGAACCCTCACGGCGGCGGGGCGAGGCCTGGGTGAGGCAGCGCAGCCTCTGAACTGCCCTCAGGCCAGCGCCCCTCACCTCCCCCAAGACACGGGACGGAGGGCACACGAGGGCCCAAGGCGTCCGCGGCTCAATGTGCCCAGGAGACTGCCACTCAGAACATTCAAAAAATCTCATTGCTCATCCTCCTCTAATTCAGTATGAATTTGCTCAAACAGAGGTGCTTCAGAATAAAAACTGCTCTGTGGAGAAAGAAATGTTCTTCTGGAATACCATAAATCTAAAAGGCTTGGCGGGAAAATACTTACCTGTGAGGAAACGCTTCTCTAATCATCTAAACCTAAAAGCACACTTAGTAAGACAGGAAATCCAAGAAATAGGAAAATGACCCCAAACCTGGGCTCCCAACATCGAGGCTCTTAACACTGTTTTTCAGATCCCATCAGACCCCACACTGGGACGCGAAGAAGGTTAGGGTACAGTGCCCAGGAGCTGTCCAGGGCCCACGTGGAGCCCCCGGGGCAGGCCAGCTGTGATCACAGGGCCCACGTGGAGCCCCCGGGGCAGGCCAGCTGTGATCACAGGGGCCACATGAAGCCCCCGGGGCAGGCCACCTCTGGACACAGGGGCCACGTGCAAGGCCACAGGGAAGGTCCAGCTCTGGACACAGGGTCCACGTGGAAGCCCACGGGGCAGGTCCAGGTATGAAGACAGGGTCCACGTGTGAAGTCACGGGGAAGGCCCAGTTCTGGACACAGAGTCCACGTGGACGCGCACTAGGCAGGTCCAGGTGTGAACACGGAGCCCACGTGCAAGTCCACAGGGCAGGCCAGCTGTGAACACAGGGTCCACATGGAAGCCCCGGGGCAGACGCGTGTAGCATGGGCTTACCCTCCTTGAACGGCCCCCTGGGCAGAGATGCCCTGCCGGGCCGTGCGGGACACCCCACACCCCTGGGAGAGGCGCCCTGCCGGGTCGTGGGGCCGTGTGGGATGCCCCGCACCCCTGGTAGAGTCACCCTGCTGGGCTGTGTGGGACGCCCTGCACCCCTGGTAGAGGCACCCTGCAGGGCCGTGCGGGACGCCCTGCACCCCTGGTAGAGGTGCCCTGTGGGGCCGTGGGGCCGTGCGGGACGCCCCACACCCCTGGTAGAGTAGCCCTGCTGGGCTGTGTGGGACGCCCTGCACCCCTGGTAGAGGCGCCCTGTGGGGCCGTGGGGCCGTGCGGGACGCCCCACACCCCTGGTAGAGTAGCCCTGCTGGGCTGTGTGGGACGCCCTGCACCCCTGGTAGAGGTGCCCTGTGGGGCCGTGGGGCCGTGCGGGACGCCCCACACCCCTGGTAGAGGCGCCCTGCAGGGCCGTGCGGGACGCCCTGCACCCCTGGTAGAGGTGCCCTGTGGGGCCGTGGGGCCGTGCGGGACGCCCCACACCCCTGGTAGAGTAGCCCTGCTGGGCTGTGTGGGACGCCCTGCACCCCTGGTAGAGGCGCCCTGTGGGGCCGTGGGGCCGTGCGGGACGCCCCACACCCCTGGTAGAGTAGCCCTGCTGGGCTGTGTGGGACGCCCTGCACCCCTGGTAGAGGTGCCCTGTGGGGCCGTGGGGCTGTGCGGGACGCCCTGCACCCCTGGTAGAGGTGCCCTGTGGGGCCGTGGGGCCGTGCGGGATGCCCCGCACCCCTGGTAGAGGCGCCCTGTGGGGCCGTGCGGGACGCCCCACACCCCTGGTAGAGTAGCCCTGCTGGGCTGTGTGGGACGCCCTGCACCCCTGGTAGAGGTGCCCTGTGGGGCCGTGGGGCTGTGCGGGACGCCCTGCACCCCTGGTAGAGGTGCCCTGTGGGGCCGTGGGGCCGTGCGGGATGCCCCGCACCCCTGGTAGAGGCGCCCTGTGGGGCCGTGCGGGACGCCCCACACCCCTGGTAGAGTAGCCCTGCTGGGCTGTGTGGGACGCCCTGCACCCCTGGTAGAGGTGCCCTGTGGGGCCGTGGGGCTGTGCGGGACGCCCTGCACCCCTGGTAGAGGTGCCCTGTGGGGCCGTGGGGCCGTGCAGGATGCCCCGCACCCCTGGTAGAGGCGCCCTGTGGGGCCGTGCGGGACGCCCCACACCCCTGGTAGAGTCACCCTGCTGGGCTGTGTGGGACGCCCTGCACCCCTGGTAGAGGTGCCCTGTGGGGCCGTGCGGGATGCCCTGCACCCCTGGTAGAGGTGCCCTGTGGGGCCGTGGGGCCGTGCGGGACGCCCCGCACCCCTGGTAGAGGCACCCTGCAGGGCCGTGCGGGACGCCCTGCACCCCTGGTAGAGGCGCCCTGCAGGGCCATGCGGGACGCCCTGCACCCCTGGTAGAGGTGCCCTGTGGGGCCGTGCGGGACGCCCCACACCCCTGGTAGAGTAGCCCTGCTGGGCTGTGTGGGACGCCCTGCACCCCTGGTAGAGGTGCCCTGCAGGGCCGTGCAGGACGCCCTGCACCCCTGGTAGAGGTGTCCTGCGGGGCCGTGCGGGACGCCCCACACCCCTGGTAGAGTAGCCCTGCTGGGCTGTGTGGGACGCCCTGCACCCCTGGTAGAGTCGCCCTGCTAGGCTGTGTGGGACACCCTGTACCCCTGGTAGAGGCACCCTGCGGGGCCGTGGGGCCGTGCGGGACACCCTGCACCCCTGGTAGAGGCGCCCTGGCAGGGCGGTGCAAGATATCCGTCCCGTACCTCTGGGCTCTCCCCACTGGCTGCCAACAGCTCCCATCATCCCCCCCCCCCCAACAAATGAAAAGGGTGTGTTACACAGCCAGGTATACACTGGGGATAAAACGATAAAACCTCCCCACCCCTAGCCCAGATGGGAAGCACTGGTGCTGGCTTAATTCCACTTCCATAAGAACATCTGTCCTCAAGAGCTCTTCTTAGTGTGACACACACTGAATTTTTATCTCAGTCTTTGAAGGTACAGAGATCCTCAAAACTGGACTAGGTTACTTAAGACAGGAGGTCAGTTTAAGAAGGAACACTGGGGGGGTAGGGGTGCGGTGGGGGTGGTGGGCCGAATGGGACCTCATATTTTTTTAATGTAATAGTTTTACAAAATCAATAAAAAAAAAAAAAAGAAGGAACACTGGCATCTCAGAAGGTGCTGAAGTCTGCAAGCCTTATGCACTTTTATTTCCTCTTGCCGAAGCCAGTATTTCAGTCCCACGACAGCTACTGCCGAGCAAACGCCCATGTGATGCCACCGAGCCGAGAAGGGCCGGTTCAGGGACGCACATCCTAGAGCACAGACAGACGCACGTGGGGAGAAGGCAGGACGCCGGCTGCACACGCACAGGGGACCCTCGCCTGCACTTCCCCATCCTCTCGGGGCAAGGGCAACAACCTGGGGTCTGGGAGGGTGAGTCGGGTCCCGCGGCGGGTCCCACAGCAGTCCTGGCCGTGGGGGCCCTGCGGCCCGCGCCGCTCACCGGCCTTGCGTTCTGGACACACTGGCTCCTGCTGCCCGGCCCTTGGGGCCCTGGAGCTGCAGCCCCTGGGACGAGCTGAAACGCCAGTTCAGTTCTGGGAGCGTGGAGCCCTGGGCCTGGGGAGGCCAGCTGTTTCCCCCCTCCAGCCTGCAGTCGGTGTGAGCGCCACGGGCCAGGTCACAGGTGGACTGTGGATGTGCAGGGGTTACCAACGCACACGCCGGGTGGGCCCCTGCAGCATCTCAGACTGCTTCCAAGATGGGTCCTTCAGTGTTAAACCTCACAGCACGATCCATACCGAGTCCTTCCCGCAACGAAGCTTGAGTTATTGACAAAAAACAAAACACACACAGTGTGCCAACTGTTAAGGACAACACTGCCACCTCAGCAGGGCTCGGCGGCGGGGCCAAGGGGAGGCAACTCTGCCGGTTTCTCTCAAGTAGACAGCCCTGCCCGGGGGGCCCTCCTGCAGGCGGACAGGACCTGGGGCGCTGCTGACCCCAGCCCTGCTCAGGGGACCCTCCCACAGGCTGACAGGACCTGGGGTGCTGCTGACACCTGCCCTGCCCGGGGGGCCCTCCCGCAGGCTGACGGGACCTGGGCCGCTGCTGACCCCAGCCCTGCTCGGGGGGCCCTCCCGCAGGCTGACAGACCTGGGGCGCTGCTGACCCCAGCGTGCTCTCTGGGAACACACCCCAACCTCGGTCTTTGTGGCGTAATTTCTTCAGCCTGGATGAGAGAGAACAGATGGCACCTTCCTTCCAAGGCCCCACTCAGACGGCTCCTCTCACCCAGACAGACAGGCTCCAAGGACAGATGGACACAGCCCCTTCTCAAGACCGGGTTCAGACGCCTCCTTCACCCAGACAGACGGGTTCCACGGACAGACAGACAGAAGACCCTTCATGAGACCCTGCCCAGACGCCTCCTCTCACCCAGAAAATCAGGCTCCCTGGACAGACAGACAGAAGCCCCCTCTCAGATGTCTCCTCTCATCCAGAAGGGCTCCCTGGACAGACGGACAGAAGCCCCCTCTCAAGACCCCACTCAGACGCCTCCCTCACCCAGACAGACGGGCTCCATGGACAGACGGACAGAATCCCTTTCTCGAGACCCTGCTCAGACGCCTCCCTCACCCAGACAGACAGGCTCCATGGACAGACAGACAGAGAAGCCCCCTCTCGAGACGCCGCTCAGATGCCTCTTCTCACCCCGACAGACAGGCTCCTGGGTGGACGGAAGCCACCTGGGAGGTGCAAGAAGCAGATGGAGGGGCCGGTCTGGGGTGGGCAGCCTCGCCTGGCTCCTGGAAGCCCACTGGGGGCTGTGGGGAGGGCGGGTGGAGTGTGGTCTGGGCCACGTGCTGTTGGGAGCCCACCCTGCACTCCCCAACCTCGCCTCTGAAAGGTAGTACAAATCGAACAGTAACTTTCCCTGGTGCAAAGAGTGGAAAGGCTCTTCTCCCACCTTCCCTTTTAGAAAACTTGTCACTGGAAGTCCTTCCTGTGCCCATGAGGTACGAGCACATCTTTAAAAATGTACATAAGCCCCTTGCCCACTTTACAGCTCGGGGTGCCTTTCTCAGGGACACAGGGCCATCTCTGAAACGGGGGGCCAGGATCCAAGTCACAAAACCACTTCGGGTCATCAAGACACGACATGTTTACTTTTCTTTCCAATAAAGGCAACTAGCTACACTGACGGCCAGCTCTCAGGACAGGTGAAGTGGGCGGGCTCCGAGCCCCTAAACCAGGGCTCCCAGATCAGTGGACAGCAGATGGGGTGGGGGGCTCCAGACCGGCTTCTCTGGGTAAGCCTCTTCCAGCATGCCCCTGGACGACAGCCCCAGCAGAGGGGAGCCCGTGGGCTGCCAGGCCCACCAACCCAGCTGTGGGAGAGGGGCCTGGCCACCGGGCGTGCAGCCGGCCCTGCAGCTCACCTGGGGGCTGCTGGGGGATGGTGCTCCTAGTGCCTGAGGGCAGAGCCCAGGGCATGGCAGGTAGGTGGAGGGGAGGGGGCCGCTCCAGACGGGGACATCCTACTGGTCAGGTGTGTCCCCTTGGGTAGGTGTGTCCTGCTGGTCAGGTGTGTCCCCTTGGGCAGGTGTGTCCCATTGGTCAGGTGTGTCCCCTTAGGCAGGTGTGTCTTGGTGGGCAGGTGTGTTCCCTTGGGCAGGTGTGTCCCCTTGGGCAGGTGCATCGCCTCAGACAGGTATGTCCTGCCGGGCAGGTGTGTCCTGTGGCCAGCACATCCAGGTCAGCTATGAAGTGGCAGAGCTCAAGGGCAGGTGCAGGCTGCAGAGAGAGCATTTCTTCGTGACTACCGTCCCTGGTAGGGGAGGCTTGCTTGGACTCATGACCTCTCCACACACTCATGAGAAACTTCACCACTGCAGGTGTCGAGAAAGACAAGGGAGCGCTCATCTTTGAATGGTTATCAAACACTTCAAGAATTTCACCTCTTACTTGCACCAAGATTCTCATTGGTGCTGATAAACATTCCAGTCCTAGAGAGACAAAACATGTCCGCACAGGCCCTATCACAAACGGGCACAGCAGCTTTATCTGGGATACAGAGATGGCAGCAGCGTGAAGGCCGCCTGGCACTTGGATGGAAAGCAAGATACAGTAAGCCCGTACGCCGACACCCACACAGCAGCAAGCTGGGGTCACCTCCTGATGCATGTGGCCACGGGGCCACATCTCCAACATGAACGGAAGAAGCCATGGGGCCCCAGTTCTGTGAAATTCCAGAAAACGAATGTCACCCATGGTGACAGAGAGCAGACTGGTGATTCCACAGGGACAAGGGCAAAGGGCATGCAGGAAACCTGGGGGGGCTCTGCACCCTGACGGGGGCGGTGCCTCACCAGGTTCACACGTTTGTCAGACTCAGCACAGGTGCACTTAGAGCAGGAGCTGTTTATTATTAAGCCTGAATGAACCCCGAGCGTGCTTTCATCCAATGGCTGGCGCTGCTGAGCCTTACTGTGTCCTGGGCACCAGGGCAGAGCGGGGGATGCACAGACAGAACACCTCGGCTAACGGAGCTTATACTTCAGTAGGGGAGAGAGGGAACGAGAAAATACAGATGTAAAATGCACTTCATGTGAGATGTGACCGGTGGGACGAGAAAGATGAAGCAGTGACGGGGACAGAGAACGGCCAGGAATGGCCAGGATGGAGGAGGGAAGGCATCGGTGGGACACGAGCCCAGGAGGTGGGAAGCGGGGCCTGGGGACGGCCAGGGACGACTGCCGGGCAGAGGACACAGCAGGGTGAATCCCTGCAGCAGGAGGGGCTTGGAGCAAAACGGCTGCTGTGCTCGGGCAGCCTAAGCAATGATGCGGGTCCAGGGGCTAGGCTGGGGGAGACGAGGACAATGGCTGCCCTTTGTCTTTCTCGACAACTCCACTTCCACCTTTTTTAATTTTTTAAAAGATGTATTTATTTAATTTCCCTGCCCCTGCCCAGTTGCTTTTGCTGTCTGTGTCCATTCGCTGTGTGATCTTCTGTATCTATTTCTCTTTTTGTCTTTTCTTCTCATTTTTCTCTTCTGGGATTCACTGGGATTCGATCCTGGGGACCTCTGCTGTGGAGAGACGTTCCTTGTCAACTGCTCCACCTCAGTTCCTGGTCTCTGCTGTGCTTCACTTTGACTCTCCCCTTGTCTCTCTCTTCTCGCATCACCATCTTGCTGCGTGACTCGCTTGCGCGGGCACTGGCTCACCGTGCAGGCACTCACGCGGGCACTCAGCTCACCGCACGGGCACGGGCTCACTGCGCAGGCACGCTTTCTCTTCATCTTTTTCACCAGGGGGCCCCAGGGATTGAACTCGGGTCCTCCCATATGGTAGGCGGAGGCCTGATCACTTGAGCCCCATCCGCTCTCCCCACTTCCATCTTGACGCTGTTCCCTCCACTACTAACGTGGCTCAAGCGTCATCACATCAAGCACCGGGGTACCTCCCACACTAGTCCACGGCAGCCTAAACTCGTGCTGAGACACTATTCCCGCCAGGTTCCTGGTCCCTTCAGGAGCCACCGATGACGATAATCAGCCACAGAGCAGGTAAGAGAGTCCTCAGCCCGGAATTCAATCCAGCCCTCATACCACCGGCCCTGGCTCATCTCCCTGCACCTCAGGCCACTGGCCTGCTCTAGTCACAGGGGCTAGCAGCCCCATCTCTACCTCTGCTCATTTTCCTTTCCTGGAACGGCCTCCCTTCTTCCCACTCCAATTCAAGGCAGTCCCCAAGCCCCAGCCCATGGCTCACTTCCTCCACCATTTTCCCTCCAAGTACACCCTTGGAAATGATCACTCTCTACTTGGAACACCGATGGAACTTCATTTCTATTCTTTTGAGGGTTACTGCCTGCTTTGCATAATACATATTCTTTGCCTTTGCAACGCAGAGCAACCCTCTGCATATGAAGTCACCGTCAAAATTTACCTTCAACTGGAGTCTGATTTCCTGTCACTGAGAGCTGTTTAACGATGGAGTGGACAGGTCACTAAATTATTACTAATCCCCATTAGGAGGAATATCACGGGGGGGGGAGGGGGAAAAGCCATTCCTAGAGTAAGCTTTCCGAGACCTGGTCCTCCTCACGTATCCTTTCACCAATAAAATAAGGGACTTCGCTAAGACTTCCTAAGGTGCTAAGGTTCTGCACTTGAGCAGCAAAGTACGTTGGGCCAGGAGTGAAGAGGCAGGTGGTGGGGCCCTGTATTAGCCAGTCAAAGGGGTGCTGATGCAAAATACCAGGAATTGGTTGGTTTTTATAAAGGGTATATATTTGGGGTAGAAGCTTACAGATACCAGGCCATAAAGCATAAGTTCCTTCCCTCACCACAGTCTATTTGGAGCAAGATGGCTGCCGACGTCTGCGAGAGTTCAGGCTTCCTGGGTTCCTACGTTCCTAAGGTTTGCTCTTCTCTTGGGGATCAAGGTTCCTTCCTTCCTGGGGCTGGCTTCTCTTTCTTCTGCACGCTGACTTCCCAGGGCTCCAGCTTATGTCTTCAGAATTAAACTCCAACATTAAGAATCCAACATCAGAAAACTCTCAACTCTGTCCTCTGCCATGCCTTTTATCTGTGAGTCCCCACCCACCAAGGGGTGAGGACTCAATGCCCTAAGGATGTGGCCCAATTCGAGCCCTAATCAAAACTCAATCATGCCCAATAACAGATCAGATTATAAACACAATCCAATATGTATTATTGGAATTCGTAACTATATCAAACTGTTACAGGCCCTCAGTTCCTGTGGGCCCAGCAGGTCTTTTTCTGCACACATCTGGAGAACTTAAGACATGTGGAGAAAGCTGCTGGCAGCTTTGCATTCTCCTTCAGATCTCATTCTCCGGGGAGACTCATTCTCTAGAAAATGTTCTAGATCATGTCAGGCAGTCACCAATAAATTAAAACCGAAGAGGTCTCCCTTGCCCCTCAGCAGTAGGCAAACTTTGGCTGGAGACCATGTAAACACCACGTGGTGACGCGCTGAACGCTTAATGTTGACGTGGGCAGACATCAACTGACAACGTTTCCATATTACAAACAAGCCAGAAGAGCAGCCTTCAGCTTTCAGGCTTCAGACAATGTGCACAGAACATACACTCTTCTATACCATCCGGAGGCAACATTTAAATTACTGTACCTGACACAGCGTAGAGTAACACGACAGCACCTTTCGTGTCTATGTTTTTCCAAAACCACTGCTGTCCAGCTCTAACTGCTGCTGATTTACCACCAAAGAAGTCAAGGAGAAACCTCTACTGTCAGTTAAGCCCAGAAGAAACTGCTGAAGATCGAGGAACAAGAATCAACCTGGAAAACTCTAAACAAACTAAAATTACGACCACCTCGGGCCCGAGCCCACGAACGGTAAGCTTTTCGGTATTCAGGGCTCTCGGGGGGCGGGCAGAGACTACCTGGTGGCACCTGGCCACGCCTGGCAGCCTCCCTCCGGCCTCGTCCACACCGAGCCACGCGTGGGGCCAGCGGCGCGAGCGACGTGCGGCGGTGTCGGCAGAAGGAAGGGTGACTTACTCCTCGGGTCCCCGCGGACCTCCGCGCTCCTCGGGCGTGCTGCCCGCTCCTCGGGCTGGGCGCGGCCCCCAGGGGCAGCGCGGGCGCCGGGCTCAGCGGGGCGGCGGGCGCCGCCAGCTTCTGCAGCACGGCGAGCCTGGGGGCGGGGGCCGCGGCCGCCGCGGGCCCGGGCCGCCCCGCGTCCCCTCCGGCCAGGCCGGCGCCGCCGGCCGCGCGCACCGCCCGCAGGCAGTCGCGGAGCATGGCCTGCGTGCTCGACTCGCTGAGCCAGCACAGGAACAGCTCGTCCACCTTCATCTTCAGCACCGGCTGCAGCACCTTGCCGGGCGGCATGGCCGCGCCTTCCCCGCGGGCCGCTCCCGGGCTCCGGCGGCGCGGGCGGACGAGGGGGCGGGACGGGCCCGCCAGGCCCGCCAGGCCCGCGCCGGCTCCGGGCGCTTCAAAACGGGCGCGCCGGCCGCGCCCCCGAACGAGGTCGCCGGCGTTGCGCGTCACCACGCCCGTGGCGTCATAGCGGCGACACGCACGCCGCCGCCTCCGGAGGCCGCGCACGGCGTCCCAGGGCCTCGGCCGGGGGCGTCGGTGGGGCCGGGGTGCTGGGGCGATCCCCGAGGCTTTGCCGCCCTTCGGGTCCCCGGCGGCGAGGCCTTAGGGCCGCGGGGGCATGAGCATGCGCGGTGCGTGCCCGCCGGAAGCGGCCGGGAGGCTGGTCGGCTGGGCATGCGCAGTGCGTGCTCCCCGGGAGCCGCCGGGAGGCTGGCCGGCTGAGCATGCGCGATGCGTGCCCGCCCGGAGCGGTCGAGAGGCTGGCCGACTGAGCATGCGTCGTGCTTGTCCGCCGGGAGCGGCCGGGAGGCTGGCCGGTTGGGCATGCGCGGTGCGTGCTCGCTGGGAGTCGCCGGGAGGCTGGCGGAGGATCGAGGCGAGCGCGCGCGGGGCCGAGGACGGGGGCGGCCACGCGCGGTCGCGCTGCCGCACGGACGTTGTGCACGGATGGTCGGGGGAGAATTAGCTGGGCAAGGCCTCTTTGCATCTGTAGCTCGTTTCGTGCGAACGAAACGGGCTGCCTAAGAATTCGTTATGGAGACCCCTAAAATGGAGACCCCTAAAATGATTGGGGGGGGGGGCGCTGACGTTTAAATTAGTATGTTAGACAAGATTATGGGAATTTCTCTGAGCAGTTGAGTCAGGAATTGGGCAGCCTCCAAATCACACGTGCAGGGGTGGAGAAGGGGGGGCCCCTGGAAAATCCCTTCTGGGAAAGGGGGGCCCTTTGTGGATTTTTTTTAAAACTCGTTTTACTGTAAGGATGAACTGTTTTTGTAATTGCCAAAAAAAATAAACAACTATAGTTTGAGAGCGGTTAAGTTAGTTACTTTTATCACTTTTGTCCTAATATCAGCTTATTTCCTAATATCTGATTATTTTAGCCCTGTTTCCTAATCAGAGTAAAAGTCTACCAACATTTATGTTTCCGGTAGACACTGCCTCATTCACTGCACAAATGCATCCTCTCTTGCTTTTTAGTATCTTTTTTATTTTGTGATGTATTTTCCTTATGTATTGCTGGACTAGCATAATTTTACAAAAAATAAGTTTTCCCTGACCTTTCCCCTTTGAAAGGGTCTCACAAGGTAGGTCTTCCTACTTTGAGGCTGTAATTATTACTCACTAAATAACTCTTTCAAAAGCCTTGGTTTTATTTTGTGTGATAGTGATTTAAAGCTACGTTTGCATTTTATGTTTGGAGCAAAAAGCCATGTATATTTAGTAATGAGAGCCTTAGGCAGGAATCTGTGCAGTTATTTTTATTAAGTGGGCTGCCAATGTTTGCGTGTACACTGCTGTGGTTTCCGAGGTTTATCAATACCGATCTCTATTTGAGTCGAGCCCCTGCAGGAATCCTCTCCAAGCACACATCACCTTTTCACTCTGGGCTGTCGAGTAAGCCCCCAGCCGCTGTTCAATCCACGCGTGTGGTTTACGGGAGGAAAAGGCTTTTTTTGAGCGCCTGCACAGGGCTGGCTTTATGTGCCGGGGGATGTTCATGCAAGGCAGTGGGCAGTGCTTGTGGTCCAGAAATAAACCCGGGAGAGACAGGGCTGCGCCTACAGGCCTCTAGGGACGCGGCCCTTGCAGGACAAGGGAGGCGCTGTGGGCGCGGGGCGGGGGGGGGGGGGGCACCCCCACAGGGCCGCGGGGTTCTGCTCACGGCCTCGTGCCTGCTGAGCGGCCGGGGCGAGCTCTGCCTTTCCAGGGATTCCGAGGGAACGTGCCTCGCTCCTGCCACCGGAGCTGTCCCCCGGGAAGGCCGTGGGTGGGCCGGCCAGAAGGGGGGGGGGCAGGTGGGGGCAGCTTCCGGTGGGGGAGAGTTGTTCTCCTGCCTGTTTCCACGTGGAGGCGGGAGGGGAGGGCGCTGGGATCGACTGTGGAGGGCGGCTGCTGCACCCCTGGCCCACCTGAGCGCAGGTGCCTCCCGAGACCACAGCGCCTGCGCAGTCTCCGAGCCGGGCGCCCGCACCCGCCCCACAGCGGCTCCCAGCGCTGGTTGGAAGTGCGCAGGCGCAGGCCCCGCCCCGCCCTCTGAATCCAAACTGGCCTTTTTCAGGTGGCCGCCAAAGCACACCTGAGAGGGTCCTGCAGGCTCAGGTCAGTTCCTGTCTGTGCTGCTTCAGATCCAAGAGGGATCCCGTTTATACTGGCCCCGTCACCTCCAACCAAGCTCAGTTTTTCTCACATTAATCTGTTTCTTTCATTAAAACAGAGGCTCTTCACTGGGTGGACTGTGGGAGAAGTGTGAGCTATGGTGTGGACCATTGACCATGAGGTGCAGCGGTGCTCAGAGATGCATTCACCAAGTGCAATGAATGTCTCATGATGATGGAGGAGGTCGTTGTTATGGGGGGAGGACGGGGGTGGGGGGTATAGGGGGACCTCATATTTTTTGAATGTAATATTAAGAAAATGAATAAAGACAAAAGACAAAACAAAATAGCATAAAAAATAAAAAAAAAACAACAACAGAGGCTCTTGGCCACAAACGTACGTTTGATTTCTAACGATTTTCTCTCAAAATAGCCAACCGTTGTTCAGTAAGGTACTGTGTTAAGGTTCTTTTCTGACTGGCTTATATTTTTAAAATTTTTAAATTAAAAAAAATTTTTTTAGACTGGCTTATCTTGATATTATTTATGAAATCAAGCTCTAAGTTTGCCCTTCCTCGTTTTTATTTGCTTTTTTAAAAACATTTTCCTTTCCTTTTAAAACATTTTTCTTTCCAACATTTGTTTTCATTTGTTGCTCAATAAAACTTTCTTTGGCACAATGTTAAAGCCGTGGCCTTTCTTCTTTTCCATGTCATTATTTGTGTAGTCCACAAAGGTGACCCAAAGCCCTGAGATGTCCCGCAGACGCATTCTCTTCCTCGTCCCTGAAACATTTCCTTATCATGGCCACAGTCACCCCTCTGCCCCCTTCCTCCCAGACTCAAAACCAGGACCTGGCATAACTGCTTTTCACTCCATTAGGGGCAGAGTAGTTTGTAGCGATAAATTTGCAAGAGGCAGAAAGATGGATCAAATGGCCTTTGAAGCCCTTTCCAGCCAATAAAAGGTTTTATGGTCCTTACTTACATTCTATGGTTTTGCTGCAGCCAGATCAAAAAGCAAAAAAAATCCATTGCAAGTTTCCTATCTAAGCAGTAGAGTGCTAGTAAAATGCCACGTGGACTTGGAAATGTTAATACATTGTTCGTACTCATTTTGATACGCTTTAAAAGAATAAGGATGTCGAACAAAAGAGGAAGAAGGAAACTAATTTATAGCAACACTAACCACACTAAGGGAGCTGAAAAACCCCAAATGCTAAATACAATTGGGGAGTGTTCAGATTTGCCCTTACACTGTCATCAAATGAGGCAAGAGTCTTTACAGAACTAAGGTGTCGTTCTTTTCCCTATTTTTTTAAAAAATATTTATTTATTATTATTATTTTTTAATTACATTAAAAAATATATATGAGGTCCCATTCAACCCCACCGCCCCCGCCCCCCACTCCCCCCACAGCAACACTCTCTCCCATCATCGTGATACATCCATTGCACCTGGTAAGTTCATCTCTGAGCATCACTGCACCCCATAGTCAATGGTCCACATCATAGCCCAGACTCTCTCACGTTCCATCCAGTGGGCCCTGAGGGGATCTACAGTGTCCCGTAATTGTCCGTGAAGCACTATCCAGGACAACTCCACGTCCCGAAAACGCCTCCACATCTCATCTCTTCCTCCCGTTCCCCACACCCAGCAGCCCCCATGGCTACCGTTCCCACACCCATTCCACATTTTCTCTGTGGACATTGGATTGGTTGTGTCCATTGCACACCTATGTCAAGTGAGGGCTTAGATTGCACATGGGTACTGGATGCACTCTTCCCGCTTCTAGTTGTAGACACTCTAGGCTCCATGTTGTGGTGGTTGACCTTCTTCAACTCCATGTTAGCTGAGTGGAGTAAGTCCAATAAGTCAAAGTGTAGGAGCTGAAGTCTGTTGAGGCTCTGGGCCTGGGTGTCATATTATCAGTCCAGAGATTCAAATCCCCTACATATATCTTAAACTCAGCACCAACTACAATTTCAATAAAGTAGCATGCAAGTCTTGTGAAAAGAGATCCCCTCTGAGTCCATTTCCATCACGCAGAAACACCAGCTCCAAAGAAGGGCCATCTGTCATGGCAGTGAACCCCTTCTGCCATGACCATAGAACCCGTGGGTCTCTTTATCCCTCAAAAGAACCAATACCTGGGGTTGTATCTACCTTATCTGTCTCTTAGACTCTGTTCAGTTGTACATAGGGGTATTCCTTCTGACAACCTCCAGACTCTTTTTTAGAGACTCACAGCCTTATAATCTCATTTCTTCTTTCCATTTCCCCCTTACATTAGGTCAAACCGCTTCCCGAAGTCATGTTATTATATGTAGACAGGTATATTCTGCTGTTCCGCATTGAATCTTTAATTCAAGGTCATTTTCTAGTTGCTTCTTCAGCTGGTATGTGGTAGTGATCCCTCGGTGCCAGGGAGGCTCATCCCCGGGTGTCGTGTCCCACGCTGGGGGGAATGCATCACATCTACACGCTGAGTTTGGCTGTGAGAGTTCTTTTCCCTATTTTTGATAAACTTTCAGACGCTCGTGCATTTTCTTGATTCCATATCACTGGTTTAAACATCAACTTTCACTGCGTTCAGGGCCCAGAGATCAGTGGAGCCCTGGGTGCTTCTGTAAAGGCTCTGCCTCTCCAGGCCCTTCCTCTGCCTCTTAAGGCTTGGGCACAGCTTGCAGCTGCTGTGCTTGTCGGGAGACGTAACCTCTCGCTATCAGCTTGCCTGCCTCTCGTGGTCTTTTCTCTTGCAGTTTGTTTACAGGCTCGAATGAAGCATAATTAAACTTGTTAGTACTGGGTCTTAGGAGCATGTACTACAAGCGAGCGGCATAAATAAATAAAACTCAGTTCATTATCTCAAAGACCGAGTCTAAGGGAGTGGGGGAGGGAGGAGGTAGTTACACGGTGCAATATGGAATTGCACATGACAATGTGGCTGTGTTAGAAAACAGGACACAGGAAGCAGCCGCTGCCCTAGCGGTGAGGAGGACAGCAGGGTGGGAGCAGCCCTGTTTATCCTGAGTGCTTAAGGGTTACTGATACTGGGAAATGGTCTGCGTGCCATGGGAAGGTAGGAAATGGAGCTGTTAGGTTGGTGCACAAGGGATTGCGGTTTTGGACCGTGAATTTTAAATCGTTGTAACTAGGCTCAAACACATCTTTATTAATCAAAATAGGAACCAGTACAAGCTACCCATTTTTGCCAATAGGAAATAAGTTTGTTGATTCCTTTCGTACGAAAACCCGCGCTGTGGGATTTGATGAACACTTGGAAAGCATTTTCTGCATCCTGTCGGTTGTGGAAGCGTTTTCCCTGCAAAAAGTTGTTGTGATGCTTGAAGAAGTGGTAGTCTGTTGGCGAGAGGTCAGGTGAGGCTAAACTTCGTAGCCCAATCCGTTTCACTTTTGAAGCGTTGGTTGTGCGGCGTGTGGTCGGGTGTCGTCGTGGAGAAGAATTGGGCCCTTTGTGTTGACCAATTGGGCCCTTTGTGTTGACCTGCCAGCGGCAGGTGTTGCAGTTTTTGGTGCATCTCGTGATTTGCTGAGCATACTTCTCAGACGTAATGGTTTCGCCAGGATTCAGAAAGCTGTAGTGCATCAGACCGGCAGCAGACCACCACACAGGGACCATGACGGCTTTTTAGTGCAAGTTTGCCTTTGGAAAGTGATTTGAAGCTTCTTCTCGGTCCAACCACTGAGCTGCTTGTTGCCGGTTGTCATATAAAACCCACTTTTCGTCGCACATCACAAACCGATCAAGAGAATTGTTGCATAGAATAAGAGAAGATGACACTTCAAAACGTTATTGTTGCATAGAATAAGAGAAGATGACACTTCAATACGGCAGTTTTTTTATTTTCGATCAGCTCACGAAGCACCCACTTATCGAGCTTTTTCACCTTTCATGCCGAACGCCTGTAGAATGGTTGCTGTCGAGTTCTTCGGCAACATCTCGTGTGGTTGCAAGAGCATCAGCTTCGAAGATTGCTCTCAACTGGTCGTTGTCAACTTCCGATGGCCGGCCACTGCTGTCCTCATCATCAAGGCTTTCATCTCCTTTGCAAAACTTCTTGAACCGCCACTGCCCTCTGTGTTTGTTAGCAGTTCCTGGGCCAAATGCGTTGCTGATGTTGCAAATTGTCTCTGCTGCTTTATGACCCATTTTGAACTTAAATAAGAAAATCACTCGTGTGCTTTTTGTCTAACATCATTTCCATAGTCTAAAATGCATAGAAAATAAACAGCAAGTAATAAGTCTTTCGCAAAAAAAACCACAACATGTAAAGTGAGAAATGCACATTAAAATGATGTGTAACGTAACTGTTGTAGAAGTTGAGCGAGGTTCAATTATTTGCGTAGAGAAAGGCCAGGACTCAGGAATGATTTTGAGAAGGAAAAATGATTTATTGACTCGGGAGCTTTCTATTTCAAACCTGAGCCCCGAACAAGATTTTCAAGTTCCTTTTATACAGGATGGGGAGTCAAGTGGTGCTTTTATCAAAAGAAAACTACTTTCTTTGTTAGTTAAATGTTTGGCTGAGTACCTGGTAGGTTTTGAATTAACATATCACCCACATTTCAGGTGAGCTTAAATTAGCATCTTGCCCACATTCCGTCTAGATGCAACTTTGAATACACATTCAGTCTTACATCCTTTCTGAACATTCAAACCCCTATCAGTTAACTGGATTTCTAGAGCCTAGGCACACTTGGATACAGAATTAGATGATTTTGAATTTATGCACAGGCTATATTATATTTCCCACTCGAGGCCAAGTCCAAGTTCCCTTAAGCTTCGGCATCACCACCTCAGAGTCTCCCTGGACTGACTGGTATGTATATAGAGTTTGCATGGCTAAATGGCCTCCTGGGACTGGAGTTGTTGCCATGGTCACCAAGAGCAGGACTGCAGCCTCTCACCATCCCACACCCACAAGTCAGGACACAAAGGGACCAACAGCCTCCCACCCATAGCCCACATCATAACCACGTTTATTTAAAAATGTATTCCAATACCAAACAACAAATGTCAACAAGGCGCAACCGCAATTACTTTTGCACCACCAAAGATCCTTTGGCATTCTATTCAGTGGTGAAATGATGAATCTGGCAAAGAAGTGTGGGCTTTCTCGTACAGTACAGTGAATTAGGAGGCTGGAAAAGAGCGATCCTGGAAATGTTATGTAGTGGCAAAACATTTAGCTTGCCATTAACCTCAACAGTGGGGCTTCAGCACCGTTTGTTAAGGCCTCTGGGAGAATGAAGTTGGACAACCCGGCTCCCAGAGAGATTAAGTAGCCTGATGTGCCCGGAGCACCAGGACTGAGTTTAGAGAGAAAGCCCTCCCAGCCAGGGTGCAGAGGGCCAAGGAGAATAAATGACTTATTTTAACTACTGAGTTGGGGGTGGTTGTGATGCAAAACAGCTGACTGATGCATGCAATGCTGACTCATAGAAGGGTTTCAAGTCAGGCATTGAGATGGCAAAATAGATGTAAGGCATCTCGCTCTGGCAGTGAGGAGGAAGATCAGAGAGAGTGCTGAGAACCCAGGAAGCAATCAGGAAGTTATTGAGGTTTTAGCGGATGTGTTAGTTTCCTGTGTCTGCTGTACCCAAACGCCACACACTCAGTGGTTTACTTACTCTCTTACTGTTCTAGAGGCCAAAAGTCCAGAGTCAGCCTCACTGGGCTAAAGTCAAGGTATCAGTCGGGTTGGCCCCTTCTGGAGCGGGGGTCCGCTGAAAGATCTCAGGGGACCCGTCCTCATGAATTGAAAAAGGAACCGAATATCCGTGTGTTTTCTGGCTAACTGAAATCTAGCATTTCCTTCACTTGTGAGCGTATGTAATAAATAAATGACAGTAGGATTCGTTTCACCCGACGGGCAAAGGGGTCCCTGGAACAAAAAAGGTTAAGAAGTCCTGTTTTGGAGCCTCCAGATGAGAAATCGCTTTCCTGCCCTTTTCAGCTTCTAGAATTGAAATCTGCTTGTACCTATGGGTCTACTGCCCCGTTCACTTTATCCTTGGTAGAATCGGTAGGTCAGGATCGTCCTTGTCCCAAAGGTTGGCTGGTTCTAGCTAAAGCTTGCTTGACGGGAGGCCACTTTTGGTTATGGAAAAGTAATTAAAGAAAGCAGTGCTCAGGCTAAACGTAATCAGGCTCACAGTATCACTATTACCTTGGATGTGCTTATGGGCACAGGAGCCTAGGAGACTTTGCAACAAGTACAACGTCCCACACCGGCAAAAGTGCTAAATAAAGCCTTTGTTAGTGAAATCAGGCTGGTAAGAAAACTCTCTGTGAACGTATTGACTAAGATAAGGAAACCATTCTGGCAGCAACTGCAAATCCTCTGCTGCCCGCATGATGATGTGGCTGTGGGCTAGTGGGGGCTGGTAGAATTAAATCACTGGAAGAGGAGGAAAACACGAAAACATTAGTGTTCTGTTTTGTTTCCATGCTGATTCTGATTGGGCCTATTTAGCCAAATTAATGAAATTAGCACAAAATTTTTATCAAGATGTTAAAAGGAATTTTCAGTTTTGAATCAATAGCTTACTCCTGAACTTCGTTTCAGTGTAGTTTTAAAGAATAATAATCAAAAAAAATGTGTATTAACTCTGTCTAAACTGCTAAATAAAAGCTTAACTGCATTTATGCTGCTCAAGTTATCTTAACTGGTTGCTGATAACTAATAAAAGTGTTTCCAAAAACAAGCTTGCATGTGACAGGCAACATGGATCCCAGAAGAAATAAAAGCAGTAAAATCCAAGATGTAAACTGATAGAGAACTTAAAAACAGTTATACCAAAAAAGTAAGAAAGTAAGAATTATGAGTCAAATTATGAACTCGTGTTTCTGTTGTTGTGTTATAATTGTTTTTGTGTTTCTCTGTTCAATGTCAGTGTATATTTTAATACCCCCGGATGATAATATAAATTAATAAATAAAAATGTCTAAAAGAGCTCTATTCAAATGCCCAAAAATTAAATAAGCACTTATATTAAAACTTAAATGTAAATGTTGGGAAACGGACTTTGGCCCAGTGGTTAGGGCGTCCGTCTACCACATGGGAGGTCCGCGGTTCAAACCCCGGGCCTCCTTGACCCGTGTGGAGCTGGCCATGCGCAGCGCTGATGCGCGCAAGGAGTGCCGTGCCACGCAAGGGTGTCCCCCGCGTGGGGGAGCCCCACGCGTAAGGAGTGCGCCCGTGAGGAAAGCCGCCCATCGTGAAAAGAAAGAGCAGCCTGCCCAGGAATGGCGCCACACACACTTCCCGTGCTGCTGACAACAACAGAAGCGGACAAAGAAATAAGACGCAGCAAATAGACACCAAGAACAGACAACCAGGAGGGGGGGGGGGAATTAAATAAATAAATAAATCTTTAAAAAAAAAAACTTCAATGTAAATGTTAATGAGATCTATACAATGATAAAAATTGTAAGTCTTAATTAATGAATTTACTATGTCTCTTCATAAAAAATGGTTCTTGCCTAAATTGGAATGAATAGTTTATTTTTCTTTACAAGATAAAATAGAGGATGTAAAACTTAAATAAATATTTTAAAAGGTAAAAGTTTGTAGAAGTGCTGACTAAAATTTGATAAGTTTGTTCAAAAAATTGTGTTTTGTCCTAAAATAAAAGAGCTGGTTTTCATAAAATCAGAAAGAGCATATGCAGGACAGGACTTGAATGCATGTGTTAAGTTATAGAGGGTATTGTGTTAACTTTGAGTAAGGGAGTATGCTCTGTAAAGGTAAAATTTGTCTTAGGATAATATAATTATACTCTATGTGGTTATAAATAATAATAAGTTTATGGAAGCATTGTTTAAATTAAAGTGTTTGAATGGCTAATTCCAAGAAGTCATTATTAAACAAAAACTGAATTAATAATAACAACAAAGTAATTTTATAACAGGAAAGCATGTTGGCAGGCAGCCTCCCCAGCCAACTTATTTCTAAAAACCATTTCTAATATTGCACGCTACTAGGTATTTGAAATAAAGAAAAGATATATTTGCGTATAATCAAATTGAACCATTATTTTGACAAGTTTGTTTAGTGTTGATGGTAATCGTATATTGTAAGAGGTTTGCTAGGAAATAGTTTCCAAAATCATTTTGGTAACATATATGTAGGATGTATAGAATTTGTTTTTATTATTAAGGACACAGAAATAATTTTGTCCTAAGATAAAATTATTGATTATTAAGGAAGAGTAAAATGTGGGACAAAACCTGAATGAAAGTGCAGAATGTTTGTGGAAAAGTAATTTTTATGTTTAAAGTTGAGTAAGACTTGACAGGTCTATCTATAAAGTTTTAAAAGCTTTAATATTACATAGTACACTGATGCAAAGTTAAAATTTTGTTCTTTCTCAAAGTTTCTCAAGTCATTAGTCTCTTTTCTTTTTTTAATTTTGGTTTTGCATCAGTATACTATTTGATACTGAGGCTTTTTAGTTTTTATTTATTTATTTTTTAAAAAGATTTATGTATTTATTTCTCTTCTGTTCCCCCCCACCCCGGTTGTCTGTTCTCTGTGTCTATTTGCTGCGTCTTCTTTGTCCACTTCTGTTGTTGTCAGCGGCATGGGAATCTGTGTTTCTTTTTGTTGCGTCATCTTGTTGTGTCAGCTCTCTGTGTGTGCAGCACCATTCCTGGGCAGGCTGCACTTTCTTTTGCGCTGGGCGGCTCTCCTTACAGGGCGCACTCCTTGCGTGTGGGGCTCCCCTACGCGGGGACACCCCTGTGTGGCAGGGCACTCCTTGCGCGCATCAGCACTGCGCATGGGCCAGCTCCACACGGGTCAGGGAGGCCCGGGGTTTGAACTGTGGACCTCCCATGTGGTAGACGGACGCCCTAACCACTGGGCCAAGTCCGCTGCCTCATTAGTCTCTTTTAGTAAAAGTTTATAAAGGGTTTTTCTCCTGAATAATCAGTATACAAAGAAAGTCTGTTTTTATCAGAATAGCTTCTTATACTTTAGCCTTATCATTTCCTTGGTTTTCTAAGAAGCAAGGCTTATCATTTTTTTAAAAGATTTATTTTTTATTTCTTTCTCTCCCCTCCCCACAGTTGTCTGCTCTCTGTGTCTATTTTCTGTGTGTGTTCTTCTGTGTCTGCTTGCGTTCTTGTCAGCAGCACCAGGAATCTGTGTCTCTTTGGGTTGCTGCGTCAGCTCTCCGTATGTGTGGTGCCACTCCTGGGCAGGCTGCGCTTTTTTTGCATGGAGCAGCTCTCCTTACGGGGCGCACTCCTTGTTCGTGGGGCTCCCCTACACGGGGGACACCCCTGCGTGGCATGGCACTCCTTGCTCGCATCAGCACTGCGCGTGGGCCAGCTCCACATGGGTCAGGAGGCCCGGGGTTTGAACCTTGGACCTCCCATGTGGTAGACGAACGCCCTATCCATTGGGCCAAGTCCGTTTCCCGTTATCATTTTTAAAGGAACATAATGTTCAATCCTGGTTTCTCAAAGTCAAATCCTGAAAAGTATCTTTTTATTTCAAACCCTTTCAAAAGATTTGTTCTTTTACCTTGAGAAAAGTAAAGTGATAAAATAGTCAAGTTCCTTTAATATGTTTTAAATGGAATGGAAAGTGTTTAAAAGTATTACAAAATTAAATGGGATTCTTTAACCCTCTGTTAAAGTTGTGTGAGTAAAAAGTTCATATGAATACTTAGAGAGCGTATAAAATTCCTGAAAATTTACCAATGTTTCAGCATAATACTAAACATACATGTGCACACATGGTCAGGCACAAACATGCAACATGTGGCCACGCACATACATGTGCACACGTGGCCAGACACACACAAGTGCAGTGCGGTCAGACGCATACACGTGCACACGTGGTCTGGCACGTACATGTGCACACATGGCCAGGCATGCATGTGCACGTGTGGTCAGACACATACACGTGCACACATGGTCAGGTACGTACATGTGCTCGCATGGCCAGGCACATACATGTGCACGTGTGGTCAGGCAAATGCATGTGCTCACCTGGTCAGACACACACACGCACGCGTGGTAAGATAAATACACATGCGTGTCTGGCCAGGCACACACATGGGCATGTGTGGTCAGACACATACATGTGCATGCGTGTGCACAGCAGTACAAGGCACAGTGCCAAAGGGGGGGCGCCACTCAAGTGTCCGTCAGCGGATGAATGGATTGACAAAGTGTGGCCAGTCCACACGCTGGGACGTAAGTCAGCGTGGAAAGGAACAAGATGGGGACTTGCTGCCACGGAGAGGGGCCTTGGGATGTTACAGTCGGTGCAAGCAGCCAGGCAGGGCAGGGCAGGTGATTCCGGCTATCTCACAGGCAGTTAGGGAAATCCACAGACGCAGAATGCAGAAGGTCGGGGCGAGGGGAAGGGAGTGACTGCTAATGGGTGTGGATGTCCTCGTGGGGCGAGAACGTCGTGGAGCCAGCTAGTGGTGATGGTTGCACAACGTGAATACTGACTCACACTGAGCTGTACCCCTTAAGATGGTTAATTGTAGGTTGATTTCCCCTTGATTTTAAAAACGAAAAAATAAAAGCTAAAGAGAACCCAATATGGGACGCGGACTTGGCTCATTGGTTAGGGCGTCCGCCTACCACATGGGAGGTCCGCAGTTCAAACCCCAGGCTTCCTTGACCCGTGTGGAGCTGGCCCACGCGCAGTGCTGATGCGCGCAAGGAGTGCCCTGCCACGCAGGGGTGTCCCCCGTGTACGGGAGCCCCAGGCGCAAGGAGTGTGCCCGAAAGGAGAGCCGCCCAGCATGAAAGAAAGTTCAGCCTGCCCAGGAGTGGTGCTGCACACATGGAGAGCTGACACAGCAAGATGACGCAACAAAAAGAAATGCAGATTCCCATGCCACTGACAACAACAGAAGCGGACAAAGAATACGACACAGCAAATAGACACAGAGAACACACAACTGGGGCTGGGGTGGGAGAGAAGGGGAGAAAAATAAACAAATCTTTAAAAAAAAAAAAAGAGAACACAGTAAAGGAAGCACCGAAGCAGAGAAAATACAAGGAGCAGACAAGAGAAGAAACTGGAAGCTGGGGTTAGAGATACGCTCACACACGAAGAAGCCAGGAATCAGTGTAAACAGAAAAGGAGGTGGCGGACTTGGCCCAGTGGTTAGGGCGTCCGCCTACCACATGGGAGGTCCATGATTGAAACCCCGGGCCTCCTTGACCCGTGTGCAGCTGGCCCATGCGCAGTGCTGATGCACGCAAGGAGTGCCGTGCCACGCAGGGGTGTCCCCACATAGGGGAGCCCCACGTGCAAGGAGTGTGCCCCGAAAGGAGAGCCGCCCAGCGCGAAAGAAAGTGCAGCCTGCCCAGGAATGGCGCCGCACACGCGGAGAGCTGACACAGCAAGATGACGCAACAAAAAGAAACACAAGATTCCCGTGCCGCTGACAACAACAGAAATGGACAAAAGCAGATGCAGCAAATAGACACGGAGAACAGACAACCGGGGTGGGGGGGAAGGGAAGAGATATAAATAAATAAATAAAAATCTTTAAAAAAATAAAAAAAGAAGAGGAGATGTGAGGAGAGAGAGAGTATTGGCCAGGACAGAGGGGCCAGGCAAGGAACCTAAGGGCTGAGATGCGCGAACAGCAGAACGCTTTCAGGGGTAAAACGTGTCCTGGTGCGACCTTGATGAGGGACATACAGCCTCCGAAACCGAGCTGACGAATGCTCGTTGAAGGCGGTCAGGTGGCGTCTGTCGTAGCAGCCTGGCAAGCTGAGACTTACTCTTGGGGCCAACGCACAGGAGCGCTGGGACCCCCGTTTTGGGGACACAGTCCTTTCTCTGCTCCTGCTCTTCGACTGCTCTTTGGCTGTTTGAGGTTTCCAAGCGCCGCGTCCACGTGCTGCTCGTCTTCTAGGCGGTTTCTCACCTGATCTTCCAAACAGCCCGGTGACGTAGACCCGAGCACGCCGCCCCATTTCATGGATGAGGAAACCGAGGTCCTTGGAGGAGGTGAGTAAGGGGCTGAACAGGGCTTTGGAAGGAGCGAAGTGAGGCCAGCCCACGTCACCCTCCAAGCCCAGAGTCACCCGTAAACAGCGGAAACTGTTGTGGAGACAACCGATTTCCTCTTCCCCTCCATGCCCGCTCCCCGGGATAAATCCTCAACTGGAATCTGCGAATGGGGCCTCATCTGGAAAAGGGGTCCCTGTGGATGTGATTGGGTGAAGGATCCCCAGAGGCGCTGCTCCTGGGTTCCCTGGGTGGATCGTAAATCCAATGACAAGTGTCCTTGTAGAGACGCACAGAGGAGGCAGACGAGTGGAGGTTTCACGGAACCAAGGAGCCTCCAGAAGCTGGAAGAGGTGGAGGGAGCTTCTCTTAGAGTTGCCGGAGGGAGTGCAGCCCTGCTGGCACCCTGAGGTCGCATGTCTGGACTCCAGAACTGTGAGACGACCCATTTCTGTGTGTCAAGCCATTTGGGAACTTTGTCACCGTGGCCACAGGCAACGCATGCTCCACAGGCTTCTTAAAACGGGGGGTTCTGGTGGGGCAAGGTCCAGGAATCTGCTTTGATCCAGCCTGGTGGAGTCCCTTTCCTGGATGCTCTGAGCAGCTCTGTCTAATGAGTATACTTTGTAAATTCTGTTTATTTTAAGAGCCAGGCATGAGTAGGAAAGAGATCAATCCTTCTTCCAAAGAAACAAAGAATGCCTTATACCTGAGCCCCTAAGAGAGGGAATTTTTGCCATGCTGTTGTGAGCAGAAGACACTCTCCGTTGAATGTCTTCTTTGAAACTTATTTCCATAGCCTGATGGCGGGTTACTTGCATCGAGAGGAGCTGGAGAAAAAGGATAGGAACATGAATTGTAGCAGGAAGGGGCTAGGTGGTCCTCCGAGAAGCCCGAGGAAAGGGTTTACACTGTGTGCTTTATCACAGCCTAGAAATGGGGATCCCATTAGCTCCGGAACAGCCGTCTGGCCTCTGCAGAGGCACGGCTCCGGAGAGCATTTTACCGCCTCTTTATAACTCATCGAGACCGCTGCCTGGTCCTTCTGAAAGAAACGTGAAGCCCTTGACAAATGCCCCTTTGTCCCACGTGCTCGTTGCTGCCCCTTGTTTGGAAAAATAAAAGCCAAGTTGAAAAATGCACCTTTTCCATTTTCATCTCTAATTGAATTCTCTCCTGACCCCCTTTTCCCCCACGGCTCTGTCTCACATTTTGATGATAAGGAAAAGAATTTTGTATTTGGATAATACAATTTTCTTACTTGCCTTCAGCGACCTTCAACTCAATTTTCTCTCCCGGGAGACAGTGTATATTATAGAATAGAATCAAATTCCTTCTTCATAGGAAAAAAGTTCCAATTTAATCTGAATATTCAGCATTTTACCCCGGTCAGGGTGATGAATGGCGTATGGAAATGCTTCTGGTTCAGGTAATCAAATGGTGGAATGCACTCTTGTATTGAAAAAAATAATGAAGTCGATTCAATATCCTCATAAGGTGAGGAAATGCACATTATGCTGTGGCGAACGGGCTTGCTCTTATTACCTTACCAATAACATCTCCATTGCAAAAAGGATGGTCAAAAATTAAGAATTAATGTAAGGTAGGGCATGTAAAATGCAATGGAGGCTGAGGGCAAAGGCAGCGACCGCGAGCCACGATTTACGTGAGCAATTACAGCCGGCAAAGAAATGGGTGTCCGTGGAGCAGATATGGAAAAGCCAGTGAGCCTAATGAGACTGTCTGAGAAGGATTTAGGAAAATGGGAGGACTCATTCGTTTGACACGACTGAAAATTGGAGACACATCATTAGATGTAAACGCTACTACCTTGTGAGAATCTGTGACAAGCTGGAAAATTAGACTTCTGGTCTACCCAGACAGGACTCAGCGGTGTTTCTGTGCTATGGAGAATGAAACTGTGTCAGGTTGTGAGTTCGTGGCTGAAAATGAGATGATTCTTAGCCTGGAAGTAGCAGAACAGAGTATAGGACCCCGTGCTCTACTTTAATATTCTGAGAAACATTCGGGAGAAAATACTTTAAAAGCACATTCAACATTACAGCAACCGTGGCAAAATGTTAAAAAAAATTGGTGGATTTGGGTATCTTGGGGTTGGGGGTATGTTGAAGTTTTCTGTGCAGGTTTTTAAATTCAAACTTTATTTCAAATTCAAAAAATAAAATAACAGACAAAAGGCAGCTCAAGAAGTTCTAGCAATATTACTCCTAAAAAGTTCTGTCCAGGTACTTTTATTTATTTTTTATTTTTTGCAGTATCTTTTTATTTTATTTTATTCTTTAAATAATAAATTGTCTTTTTAAAAAGATACATAAATCACAAAAAACGTTGTATTAAAAAAATATAAGAGGTTCCCATATACCCCACTTCCCATCCCCCCACTCCTCCCACATCAACAACCTCTTTCATCACTGTGGCCCATTTATTACATTTGGTGAATACATTTTGGAGCACTGCTGCACCACATGGATAATGGTTTACATTGTAGTTTACACTCTCCCCCAGTCCATTCAGTGGGTTATGGCAGGATATGTAACGTCCAGCATCTGTCCCTGCAATATTATTCAGGACAACTCCAAGTCCTGAAAATGCCCCCATATCTCATCTCTGCTTCTCTCTCCCTGCCCTCAGCAGCTACCGTGACCACTGTCTCCACATCAATGCTAGTTTCTTCCATTACTGGTCACAATAGTTCTATAGTAGAATACCAGTAAGTCCACTCTAGTCCATATTTTATTCCTCCATCCTGTGGACCCTGGGATGGTGATGTCCACTCCACCTCTATATTGAGAGGGGGCTTAGATCCCACATGGTTGGTGGATGCGATTCTCCTGTTTGGAGTTGAAGGCACACTTGTTTCCCTGGTATGGTGGTTGACCATCTTCACCTCTCTGTTAGCTGACCTGGGTAAGTCCAACAAACTGGAGAGTAGGAGCTGCAACTCTGCTGAGGCTAGGGGCCCCCCGGCACATGGACAGTCCAGGAATTGAAGTCTTGTCCAGGCACTTTTAATTCACCTAATTCCTACCATTAACTCAATTGTTCCTTCAGGGAAGAAAAAGATGCACAGATGAACACTGATTAGTTAAATGATATAGTCAAGTTCTCCTTATTAGTGAAAAAAAGAAGGAAAAAATGCTTAATCATATTCATATGATTCATATCTCATAAAACATATTCATATTCAAAGCATATTCATATTCATAAAACAAAATCATATTCATATGATTCATATCTCATACAACAAACCCCCCTATTCTTTCATTTTTCACCTTTAGCATTAACGTAGTAACTTAGCTTTTGTTACAAAAACATTGCATTGTTATTGTTAACTATAGTCTATAAATTACATTGGTTATATTTTTCCCATGTATCACCACATTCTTAACACCTTGTAGTTAGAAGAACATTCCTGTGTTTATTAACCACAATCTCCATCTACTGCCAAAATCATTGTTATATATTCCCTATATTATCTTCCAGCCGTGCTCCAACTAACATTAATCTTCCTAGACCACACGTTTCAGCCACAATCCCATCCATAAATCAAGCGTTTGTTACCTTCATTATACGGTGCTGCCATCGAGTCCCACCATTACCACGTAATCACATTTGACCTTAGTAAACATTCTACTGACATCCAGCATCAGCTCCCCGCTCTCATCCCACATGTCACCTCCCGCCAACCTCCCCTTCAAAATTACCCGTTGTATTTAGTTCATATCCATGAGACCATACAATATTCGTCCTTTTGTGTGTGGCTTATTTCACTCAACATCATGCCCTGTAGGTTCTGCCATGTGGCCATGTGCTTCCCCAATTCATTTCTTCTTACAGCTGAATAATATTCCATCTCACGAATATACCACAACTTGATTATACCTTCATCAGGTGACGGACACCTGGGTTGTTTCCATCTTGTGGCAATCGTGAATAACGCCGCTGTGAGCATTGGTATGCAAATGTCTATTCGCGTCCTTGATTTCAGTTCTTCTGAATGTATTCCAGGAGCAGGGTTGCTGGAACATACGGCTGTTGTATAATTTCTTGAGGAACCGCCAAATTGTCTTCCGTAGAACCTGCTTTCACAGTCCCACCAACAGTGAAGGAGTGTTCCCATTTCTCCACATCCTCTGCAGCACTTGTAGTTTTCTCTGTGTGTGTTTTTTAAAATGACGGTCATTCTGTATAGTGTGATATGATACCTCATTGTGGTTCTGATCAGCATTTCTCCACAGCTACTGAAGCTGACCATCTTTTCATGGGTCTTTTGGCCATTTCTATTTCTGGTTTGGAGAAATGTCTGTCCAAGTCTTCTGCCCGTTTTTAAATTGGGTTGCTTGTGGTTGTGTTGTTAAGTTGTAGCATCTCTTTGGATAACGTGAAGATCAATCTCTTGTTGGATCCGTGGTTTCCGAAGATTTTTCCCCATTGCGTTGACTGCCTTTTCACCTTCTTAACAAAATTGCTTGAGATACAAAATCGTGTGTGCATTTGGGGACAGAAGTGCCCCTCTCTCGGGGAGGGCCTGCCCAGTTGCCCCCAGGGGCTCCGTGTCGTCCAAGGTGGACGGCTCACGCTGCACACACAGGAGGTAACGTAACACGGGGCAGCGACCTGGACGCGGGATGGCCCGGCCTCGGGGTCACCCCCCGAAGACCCCAACTCTCTCCCCTCGTGTCTTCAGACACAGGATGGGGCATCCTGGGGAGGGGGTCACATCCTACCAAACACCCTGTAACGAGTTACCGTCTTCTGTGTATGACCAATCTTGACCCCAATTCGCTTTTCTTCATAGTGTGTTTCACAATTTTTCTGTGGAGCTTAAATTGACATAACATAGAGCAGCCATTTTGAATTGTCCAATTTCATGATATGTACGACATGTTTATGTTATGGAATCATCCCTAGTATCTCTTTGCTTTTTTTAATGGTTCTTTTTTTTCTTCTTTATTTTCTTTTAAATGTTACGCTAAAAAAATATGGGGTCCCCATATACCCCCCCCACTCCTCCCACATCAACAACCTCTTTCATCATCGTGGCACATTCAGTGCATTTGGTGACTACATTTTGGAGCACTGCTGCTCCACATGGACAATGGTTTACATCGTAGTCTACACTCTTCCCCAGTCCACCCAGTGGGCCATGGCAGGACATTTAATGTCCATCATCTGTCCCTACAGCACCACCCAGGACAACTCCAAGTCCTGAAAATGCCCCCACATCACATCTTTTTCCCTCTCCCCACCCTCAGCAGCTACCATGGCCACTTTCTCCACTTGGATGCTAAAATTTATTCTATTACTAATCATAATAATTCCATAGTAGAATATCAGTAAGTCCACTCTAATCCATACTCTCTTCCTCCATCCTGTGGACCCTGGGATGGTGATGTCCACTCCACCTCTATATCGAGAGGGGGCTTAGATTCCCCATGGATGCTGGATACAATTCTCCTGCTTGCAGTTGTAGGCACTCTCTTTCCTGGTGTGGTGGTTGACCTTCACCTCCCCGTTAGGTGGCCAGGGTAAGTCCAATAAACCAGACGGTAGGAGTTGCAAGTCTGCTGAGGCCCAGGGCCTGGCCGTCACATGGACAGTCCAGAGATTCAGGTCTCCTGACTATACACCAACCCCCAGTGCCAACCACAGGTCCAGTAAAAGTGACAGAAGAGACATACTAGTATCTCTTTTGAAGATGTTTTCTTCACCCCAAAAGGATTCTTCACTCCATACCGATGAAGCAGTGAGTGTCCTTTCCCCTCTCCCCACAGGCTCTGACAAACACTAAGTTGCTTTTTGTCCCTGTGGATGTTGGGGACTGAATCACGCCCCCACAAAAGGCATGCGCAGGTGCCAACCCCATTTGTAAACAGGGCCTTGAAGAGTTATTAATTCAGGAGCCAGACTGTGAGGGAGGCCGCCAGGACACAGCTCTGAGTCACTCCAAGGAAAGGAGATTGGATGTGGAAGGAGAACCACGGGAGCAGCCAGGAGCTGGAGTCAGTGGAACCCAAGAGGGAAGGAGAAGAGGCCACTGCGAGTGTTGGCAGGAGACGGAAAAGCCAAGGGGTCCCAGGAACGAGCCGAGGATACTGAGGATGAGCAGAGGAGCCCCAGGACTGAGCCGAGGAGCCCCAGGGACTGAGCTAAGGAGCCCTGAGCACTGAGCCAAGGAGCTCCAAGGACGAGCTGAGGAGCCCCAAGGACAAGCCAAGGAGCCCCGAGCATGAGCCGTGGAACCCCAGGGACTGAGCTAAGGACCCCTGAACACTGAGCCGAGGAGCCCCAAGGACGAGCCGAGGAGCCCTGAGCACTGAGGCAAGGAGCCCCAGGGACTTAGCCAAGGAGCACCAAGCACTGAGTCAAGGAGCTCCAGGGACAAGCAGAGGAGCCCCAGGACTGAGCCGAGGAGCTCCAGGGACTGAGCTAAGGAGCCCTGAGCACTGAGCCGACAAGCCCCAGGGACTAAGCTAAGGAGCCCTGAGCACTGAGCCAAGGAGCCCAGGGACTGAGCCGAGGAGCCCCAAAGGACAAGTCGAGGAGCCCCAGGGACTGAGCTGAGGAACTTCAGAGACTGAGCTAAGGAGCCCAGGGATTGAGCAGAGGAGCCCCAAGGATGAGCCAAGGAGCCCAGGGACTGAGCCAAGGAGCCCTGAGCACTGAGCCAAGGAGCACCAAGGATGAGCCGAGGAGCCCCAAGCACTGAGGCAAGGAGCCCCAGGGACTGAGCTAAGGAGCCCTGAGCACTGAGCCAAGGAGCACCAAGGATGAGCCGAGGAGCCCCAGGACTGAGCCAAGGAGTCCCAGGGACTGAGCTAAGGAGCCCTGAGCACTGAGCCAAAGAGCCCCAAGGACGAGCCGAGGAGCCCCAGGACTGAGCCAAGGAGTCCCAGGGACTGAGCTGAGGAGTCCCAGGGAATGAGCCCAGGAGCCCCGAGCACTGAACCAAGGAGTCGGAGGGACTGAGCGGAGGAGTCTTGAGCACTGAGCTGAAGAGCCCAGGGACTGAGCTGAGGATGCCGAAGACTGAGCCGAGGAGCCCGAAGCACTGAGCTGAGCAGCCCCGAACACTGAGTCAAGTAGCCCCAGGGACTGAGCTGAGGAGACTGAGGACTGAGCCGAGGAGCCCCGAGCACTGAGCCGAGGAGCCCCGAGCACTGAGCTGAGCAGCCCCGAGCACTGAGCCAAGGAGCCCCGAGCACTGAGATGAGCAGCCCCGAACACTGAGCCGAGGAGCCCCGAGCACTGAGCCGAGGAGCCCCGAGCACTGAGCCGAGGAGCCCCGAGCACTGAGCTGAGCAGCCCCGAGCACTGAGCCAAGGAGCCCCGAGCACTGAGCCGAGGAGCCCCGAGCACTGAGCTGAGCAGCCCCGAACACTGAGCTGAGGAGCCCCGAGCACTGAGCTGAGGAGCCCCGAGCACTGAGCCAAGGAGCCCCGAGCACTGAGCCGAGGAGCCCCGAGCACTGAGCCGAGCAGCCCCGAGCACTGAGCCGAGGAGCCCCGAGCACTGAGCTGAGCAGCCCCGAGCACTGAGCTGAGCAGCCCCGAGCACTGAGCTGAGCAGCCCTGAGCACTGAGCCGAGGAGCCCCGAATCACTGAGCTGAGCAGCCCCGAGCACCGCCGGCCAGCCAGGAGATGCCCCTCAGGAGGAATCCAGCCTCCAGCCGTGGACGTGAGCGGTGAATTCCCGTGCTGGAGCCATCCCACCAGCAGTGTGAGCTTTAGCAGAACCGTGGGCTCCCTGCTCTGGACCGTTCATAAAAATGGAATCGCACAGCAGGTCGCCTTCCATGTCGGGCTGCAGCAGAGCCTCAGTCCTCTCGGGGTGAATTCCGTCGCCCATAGGTACCGCCTTGCGCTGTCTGGTTGGAGGATTTGGACCGTTGCTCCTTTCAGCTCCGGTGACGGCGCCACCACGGAGCAGCCCACCACGGAAGGAGAGAGAGCACCCCACGTGTCCTGGGTTATGGCAAGCCCCAAATCCAGTGATGCACCTCGTAACTAGAGGGCACGAGGCAGATGCAGAGAAGCTGGAGGGACATGGCTGTGAGCTCAGCAAGGCCCGGAGAGCACAAATTAAAAACAGATTTTCAGGGATTTTTAAAAATTTCTTTTTTTAAATTTACTTTATTTATTCCCCCCGCCCCCCCATTGTCTGTTCTCTGTGTCTATTTGCTGCGTCTTCTTTGTCGGCTTCTGTTGTTGTCAGCGGCATGGGGATCTGTGTCTCTTTGTTGTGTCATCTTGCTGTGTCAACTCTCCGTGTGTGCTGCACCATTCCTGGGTAGGCTGTCCTTTCTTTCGCGCTGGGCAGCTCTCCTTACGGGCGCACTCCTTGCGTGTGGGGCTCCCCTACGTGGGGGACACCCCTGCGTGGCAGGGCACTCCTTGCGTGGCAGGGCACTCCTTGCATGCATCAGCGCTGCGCATGGGCCAGCTCCCCACGGGTCAAGGAGGCCCGGGGTTTGAACCGTGGACCTCCCATGTGGTAGATGGACGCCCTAATCACTGGGCCAAGTCCGCTTCCCTTTAGTGATTTTTAAAAATACTTTCCCTACCTTCCAAATTCTAAATAATGCTCTCCTCAAGATTTAAATGAAAATGAACATCAAAATCATCTAATTAATAAAATTATTTTGGAAAAGGGTATAAATAAGTTTGGAAAATAAAAAACAAGCTTCTCAGGAGGGTGTGGCTCTAGAAAATGGTTTATAACTTATTCTCTAAGGAAAAAGGATGTTTTCTGGATAATTCTTTACTTTTAGCAAAGTTACACACAGCACTTTTACCAGATAATTCTTTACGTTAAATAAAACCTTACATATAGTACTTGGCTGTGACATAGTTTCTGTCCCGAACTTAAATGAAGCAGAAACTATTAGCATCTCAGGTGTGATACTTTCTTCTTTTTCAGTCAGCACAATTTTAAGTAAGTTGGCAAAGTGGATACTTAAGGACAGAAGAAGCCACTTTTTTTTCTGCTTGAGACCTACATTTGAGTCAGAGCGTAATGGGTGAAATGCGCTCCTTTCTTAATGTCACAGAGCCGTATCTCTGATAGCCACAGGTAGTGATTTAAATTGCTGTATCAAATTTTTAAAATCTTATTTTTTTTTCTCACTGTAAAAGTGAAAAATGCTGCTTGGAGAAAACTGGGGAAATACAGAAAAAGTGTGAAAACAAGAACTGTCAGTAACTCTCCCACCCAGAGACAACGCTATCAACCGTGACTTTTTAATTCCAGGCATTTAGTAAAGTCGTGGCTCAGGATGACAAGCAGTTACCACGTACAGGAAGAACGGCGGGACTCGAACTCACCACAGGGTCCGGGCAAGCAGCCATCTCTGCACGGGATGGCATTCCACACCGCCGTGGAGAGCCGCTGGGTGGTCCCGGAAGGTGGTCTGGAGACCCAGAGGATTAGGAAATGTGGGGAGGGGTCCCAGGCAAGGCAGGGGGAGCATGTGTGCTCCACAGAACCAGCATGTGTGTCCCACAGAACCAGGTCCCTGTGGGGAGACGAGAAGCCCTCAGGAGAGGATGAGCCAGGGGTGTGCCATCTGACCGGTATCTTTAAGAGGAGCCTACGGCTGCCGTGCGCAGAAGGGGTGGGGGGAGACCAGTTGGGGGCAGCTGCCACGGGCCAGGGAAGATGGCAGTGGCTTGGCTCACGGCAACGGTGGGGAGTGGACGGAGCCGTGCTGGACCCGGAGGTGAAGGTCACAGAGTTGCTGAAATGCGGCTGCCGCCAAGGGGAGGTCTGGCTCACCCCCAAACTCTCCCCCCTTTATTTATGAATTTTTATTCACAACACTCTATCCCCACCGAGCAAAATCTCCCCTTCCCCTCCATCCCGTTTACCTAGAACCTACTTCCCGTCTTGAAGAATTTGCACGTTCAACTCACGCGATCTGTGACCCTGTGTGCCTGGCTTCTTTCACTCAGCCTGTTCTCTCCAGCGTTTATCCGTGTTACCGCACGTCTCAGGGCTTTGTTCCTTTGCGTGGAAGAATGATAGATCTTGTAGGGGTGGAGCATGCTCTGTTTTTCCTTCTCTCTAGGCGCTGGGCTGTCCCACTCTTTGGGTATCGTGAATCTCGCTGCTGTGGACAAGGGTGTACAACTACCTGTTGAGTCTCTGTTTTAACTTTCTCTGGGTATAAACCTAGCAGCGCAATTGCTGGGCCACATGGTAATTCTATGTGCTACTTTTTCAGGAGCCGCCATATTGCTTCCCAATATGGCTGCACCATTTTAGGTTCTCAGCTCCCAAAGTTTAAGCGTGAGTCGTGGTATAGGGCTCGGTAGACAGTGCATGAGTGAGTGTTTGCAAGATACTGAGCTTATGAGCACTAAAGCCTTCCTGATATGCAAAGCAAATACTTGAGTGCCTGCCAGGGGGTCACTCAGCTCTGCATGCATGAACGTGTGTATATGTGTGCTGAAAATCTCTAAATTCCTTTACCTGGTCAGGAAGTCATGACCAACAGTTGCGGTGGCTTGAATGGTGGCCCCTCCAAAAGGTACTTCCATGCCCTAAGCCTCAGACCATGTGATGGGGATCTTACTTGGAAAAGGGAATTTGTAGTTGAGTTAAGAATATCAACAGGAGCTCATCTGAGATTTAGGGTGAGCCCTAAACCCCATGATCCCTTACAAGAGACAGAGGAGGACAGTGGCTCAAGTGATGTGGCCACAAGCCAAGGACCACCTGGAGCCACCAGGAGCTGGAAGAGGCAGGAAGTTCCATCCCCTGGAGCCTCCAGAGGGACGCTTGGATGATGCCTTGACTTCACACCATTGGCCTCCAGAACTGTGAGAGTCCATTTCTGTTGCAACCGCCAAGTTTGTAAGAGCTCACCGGAACCTCATACAGTTGGAGACACTGGGAAGTGAGCACCGGACGTGAGCCTAACTTTGATGTGTGAGCAGGTGACGCACACGGCATTCTTACTAGAGTGGGACACTTGGCTTCAAACTATAGACAAGGGTCCATATGTGGTTTTTTCTTCCCTGCCACCCATGAGAGTTCAAGAGGACACCCTGACTTAGCTGGCAAGACCACCTGTCGTTTTTGTTCTCCGGAGAAGCCAGGGTGGAAAAACGCCCTTGGAGAGAACAGCTGAGGTGCAAGCCTTGCTTTGGCAGCACATAACTCGGGCTATTTTAAGGCCACTTGTCCATGCCCCAGAGGTTATGGGCCAGCAGATTTCAGGAAACCACAACCATGTGTGGCATTAAGCTGAATTACTGCTGGCTCCAGTATCCCAAGTATGTCGTTAACTCTTAATCCTCGACTCTGAGCCACTGCTGGGCATTCACGCTACAGAAGCGCGTGACTCTGTGTGCTTTTGCTGGGTGGAGGAGGAAACAGGATCTCTTCTGGATACAGGGATGAAGTTCATCTGCAGAAGTGTCCCCCACTGTGCCAAGTACCATGGACTCTTGGGGCATAACAACTGTGGGGTTAGATGGCGAGAAAGAGGTACATGCGTTAAGGGGTGACTCGTGTCCCCCCAGATGGCATGTTCAAGTCCCAGCTCCCGGCAACTGTGAAGGTGACCTTGTTAGGAAATGGGTATGTTTAATGGAATTAGGTTAAGATGAGGTCATGTTGGAGTCTGTGGCCTCTAATCCAGTATGACTGGTGACAAGGAAGGGAGAGAAGGCACAGAGTGAGGCCATGTGGAAATGGAGGAAGAGGCTGGAGGGAAACCCTATGATTGCTGGCAAACTCCAGAAGCTCGGAGAGATGAGGAAGGACTCTGCCCACAGGTTTTAGAGGGAGTGTGGCACTGCCACACCTTGATTCCCACCTTCTGCCCTCCAGAACGTTGGAAGAGTAAATTTCTGAGTTTGCGGTACTTAGGAAGAGCAGCTCTAGGGAACTAAAGCTCATGTTCCATTTCTCAGTACAGGTTTCTGTTGAGGCAATAGTCATATCCTCAAAGACTTGGTAACGTTTCTAACCGTTCAAATACAGCAAACATCTTCCGTGGGAGTAAAAGGCTGTCCGCAACACTCTACTCACCTTCCCACTTTTTCAGTGATGCAAATGGCTCAAGACATAGTCTGCTCCTGCGGTTTGGGAACTTTTCTGTTGACTTGCCGTTTTCTAATGACGCAGAGTGTGGTGGAGTCAAAACTGGGTTACCCAAAGTGGGTTATTAACTCCAGACTCCTTTCTGACCCATTTTAAACCAAAACTGATCTGATTGCCCAAACCAATTTAACTTTTCCCTCCAGGAATACAACAAAAGCAGTTGACACCTGAATACTTGAGTTGTAACTCATATGTTGAGCTTGATTTTTCTTCTAGACTTGGGGATGAAAGGGAGAAGCTTAGAGATAGATAGATAGATAGATAGATAGATAGATAGATAGATAGATAGATGGATGGATAGATGATGGATGATTGAAAGATGCTGGATGATAGATGGATAGATATGGATGATTGAAAGATGATGAATGATTGAAAGATGATGGATGATATAGATGATAGATGATTGAAAGATGATGGATGATAGATGGATAGATGATGGATGATTGAAAGGTGATGAATGATTGAAAGATGATGGATGATATAGATGATAGATGATTGAAAGATGATGGATGATAGATGGATAGATGATGGATGGTTGAAAGATGATGGATGATAGATGATGGATGATTGACAGGATAGATGATAGATGGATAGGTGATGGGTGATTGAAAGATGATGGATGATAGATGATGGATGATTGAAAGATGATGGATGATAGGATGATGAATGATTGAGAGTTGATGGATGATAATAGATGATGGGTGATTGAAAGATGATGGATGATTGACAGATGATGGATGATAGATGATGGATGATTGACAGATGATGGATGATAGATGATGGATGATTGACAGATGATGGATGATGGATGTTATATAGATATAGTCATACAGGAAGACTGGATGGATGGATGGATGGAGAGGGAGAGAGACAAAAGCATCATACGTGACAGGATGAGAGGTGAAGGAGGAAGCTGACACATGGCTGGAATGCACGAGGATTTCCCCAGATCTGGCTCTCTGTCCTCGCGGTTGCTGGAGTGTCTCAGGAGAGATGTTGGTATCTCGGGGTGCACCCCATCCACAGTGCCCCCCATGGTAAGGGAGGCTGAGATTCGGGGTAGTGAGAATGAGGGAGGGCTGCAGGTGAAAAGCCAGGACAAGGACCACGGGCCAGGGAGGGGCCTCTGGCAGAAGATGCGGCCATGCTCCTGGAGCTACGCAGCCTTGAGACAGTGTGGACGACTCACCTCCCCAGAGGCCACTGACCCCTCCCAAGGTGGGAGGAGCAGGTCCCAGGCCAGTGCTCGACTGGATGACGAAGGAGATGAACCCCAGCCCGCCGGGCCCAGGAAGCTCTGCAGGTTGCGTCTCGGTGACCTCACTTCCGCGACAGGGACAGGACAGTGGAAACGCCTTCGCGCCTCTTCCTTCCAGCGTCTCCAAGCAGAGGCCAGACATGTGCATGGGTGGTTGCTCACGTGGTGGACTGCAAAGGGGCTCCCCAGATCTGGCTCGGTAGCCGTGAGAGAATAAACCTTCTCCCTCACCGCACAGTCAAAGACACACATGCGAATGGTCACTGGACCTGTAATGGTCCCCCGGAAATCCTACCCTAGATTCAGGTGCAGTCCTGAGGGTGCGAGTCCTTGTAAAAATGGGAACATCCCATAGCCACGAATGTACAGTCGGTTTGATTGTATGTACAACAATGTATAATATGCATGTAGTATACAATATACACATATAATACATAATACATGACATAACACATTATACTGTAATATATCATCCAATATATACATAGGTGCATATACTTGGTATATATTTAAATAAGTCTTTTAAAAAAAACAAAGTGGAACAAGAAAACACTTCTTATTTTGAAATAATTTCAAGCTTACAGCACATTTACAAAAATAATTCAAACCCCATACAGAAAATTCCCAGACTCACTCATTTTTTAACATTTTGCCACTCCACCCCTCCCTTCCCATCTATTTTCTGAACATTTGAGTGCAAGTTGCACCCATCATACTCCTTGAACACATAATACTTCCGTGTGCATTTCCTATGAACAAGGATATTCACTATGTCAACACCTTAACTGCAGGTGTAAAGGTTAAGACATTTAACATTGATGCAGAACTTACATTCTCTCTGCCATTTTTTCCTGATGCCCCCGGTAACATCCTTCTGAGCCTTTCCTTTTGCATTCTCAGATCCCATCCAGCATCACACATTGCAGTAAATTGTCGTTATCTCTTTAGTTTATCTTTCTTTATATTTAATTATGGAAACAGATATACAACGTAACTCTCCCCATCCCAGCCCCTCCCAAGTGTACCATTCATTGAGATGAATCATATCCACGATACTTCAGGTCCCCCACCACCGACCCTTACTAGAACTGTCCCTTTCCCAAAACAGTAATCTTACACTAATTTTGCAAATTTTGCATTATCCCCCATTCCCCCTGCCCCCCACTCCTGGTAACCTTTATTCCACTTTCTATCCCTATCAGTTTGCATATTCTGTTTTTTTCTTTTTGATTACCATGGGGCTTAAATTTAACATCTTATATCTACAACAATCTCATTTGCTTTGATATCAACTTAACTTTAATAGGGTACGCAAATTATGTTCCAATATTCTTCCACCCACCCACGTGTATGTGGTTCTTGTTACAATGACATGTTTATATGTTGAGTCCAAAACCACTGATTTATCATTACATTTTATTAACTTGTCTTTTAGATCCTGTAGGAAGAAAAAAATGGGGTCACAGATGAAAAACGCAGTAGTACAGGTATTTATATTTACCCAAAGTCATTATATTTACCAACGATCCTTATTTCTTTGAGTGGCTTCAGTCAATTGTCTAGGATCCTTTCCCTTAGGATATTTTGTCGGGCTGGACTGGTGGCGATGAAATTTCTTGACTTTTGTTTATCTGGGAATGTCTTAATCCCTAATTATCATTTTTGCTTTCCACTGTCATTTTTGAAAGATGGTTTTGTTGGATACAGAATTCTTGGTTGACAAATTTTTGCTTTCAGTCCTTTAAATATGTCTTCCCACTGCTTTCTTGCCTGCATGGTTTCCTGTTTGAAATTGGTGCTTCATCTTCTTGAAGGTTCCTTGTTTGTGACATTTTGTTTCTTTCTTGGGGCTTTCAGAATTTTCTCTTTATCTTTGGAATTCAGCAATTTGATTAGAACACAGCATGGCGTGGGTCTGTTTAGAGTTTTTTGGCCTCTTGGAGGTGTATACTCATGTCTTTTGTTAAATTTTGGAAGTTTCCTGCCAACATTTCTCGGAATAGTAGCTCCCTCTTCTCTTCTGGGACTGCCATAATGCACACCTTGGTATGTGATGGTGTCCCACAGGCTCCTTGGGTTCTGGTCACTTCATTCTTTCTTCTTTCTGTTCCTCACACTGGATGATTTCAAGTGTCTTATCTTCAAGTTCACTAATTCTTTCTTCTATCAGCTCCAATCTGCTGTTGACAACCTCTAGGGATTCCCCTAGCTCTGTTTGGTTCCTCTTCAAAATTTCCATCTCTTTATTGATATTCTTTTGTGTTCACCTCTTGTTTTCCTAATTTCCTTTAGTTCTTTTTTTAAAAGATTTATTTATTTCTCCCCCACTCCCGCATTCTCTGCTCTCTGTGTCCATTCACTATGTGTTCTTCTCTGTTTGCTTGTCTTCTCTTTAGGCAGCCCTGGAAACCGATCCTGGGACCTTCCAGAGTGGGAAAGAGGCACTTAATCTCTTGTACCACCTCAGCTCCCTGGTCTGCTGTGTCTTTTATTATCTCTCTGTCTCTTTTTGTTGCATCATCTTGCTGCACCAGTTCTCTGCGTGGGCCAGCTCACCCCTTGGGCCAGCTTGCTGCCCAGGTCAGCAGTCTGCATGGGCCAGTTCACTGCTTGCTTCAGCTCACCATGTGGGCCAGCTTGCCTTCACCAGGAGGCCCAGTGATTCAAACCCTGGACCTCCCTTATGGTAGACAGGAGCCCAATCGCCTGAGCTGCATTTCATTTCCCATCCTTTAGTTCTTTGTTCATGTTTCCCTTTAGCTTTTTGAGCATATCTAGGACGAGTTTTAAACAGTTTTTGCCTGGAATGTCCCAGTTCTTGTCCTCCTCACTGATTATTGCTAATGCTTAAATCTTCTCTTTGTCTGGGCCATCAACTCCTGTTCCTTTGTATGCTTTGTAATCTTTTGTTGAAACCCAGACATTTTGATATTATTTTAGGAGGTACCAGGGATTGAACGCACGATCTTGTACGTGGGAAGCAGGAGCTCAACCCCCAAGCTACATCTGCTCCCTTGACATTTAAAAACAATTATTTACTTATTTTATTTCTCTCCCCTTCCCCCCTCCCCCATTGTCTGTGTCCATTCACTGTGTGTTCTTCTGCGTCCATTTGTATTCTCATAAGGTGGCACTGATGATCTGTGTCTCTTTTTTTATTATGTCATCTCTCCGTGTGTGCATCAGCACTCCTGGGAGGGCTGTGGTTTTACGTGGGGTGGCTCTCCTTGTGTGGGGGGCCACTCCTTTTTGTGCGGGGGCACCCTTACGTGGGGGCATCCTTGTATGGGCCGGCACTCCTTGCACAACTGCACATGGGCTAGCTCACCACATGGGTCAGGAGGCCCTGGGTTTGAACCCTGGACCTCCCATATGGTAGGCGGACACTATCAGTTGAGCCACATCTGCTTCCTTCCCCTTGATATTTTAATGTGTTATTGCTTGACTTCCGACTCTGAGGCATCTGTTCCTTAAGCTAGTGTCCAACTCATGTTCTGACAGAGCTTTCCCCGTGTGCAGGTGCCCTCCTTCAGGGTTTCTCCATGCAGTGGGCTTGGAGATCAGCTCCAGAATAGCTTCCAGGCCTCCCTGGTCCTTTCTGTGTTTGTATCTTCTCTTGGGCATGTGCATGTGGCCCTAAAAATTTCCCTTTGAATGTGCCCTCTTTCCTAGGAAAGTTTCCTCACAGTCTGGGCTGCAGCCAGCCACCCCTCACCCTGGGCAGCTCACCAGTGTATTCCATAGGAGAGCTTGGCGAGCCACCATCTACACTCAGGTGAGTTTTGGGATGGTGAGCCCCTCAAGCTCCACCAGATACACGTGTTCCCAGCATGTGCACGAGGGCTGGCTGTGCTCTCTCTGGAGCCAGGGGCCAGGGTCTGCACAGGCCAACTCCATGCCAAGTTGGTGAGGGGTGAGGGAGGGTCCTACTGGGGCACCACAGAATCTGGGCAGTTTTCAGCAGTGTTTTTCTTGATTTGGTGCTTGCCCTGTCACTGTAGCCCTTAAACTGTTTTCTGGAAGCCTGAGAAATTGTTTCTGCCAGTTCTTGCTGGTTGCCCAAAGCTTCTGTGAGTGGACGGCGCCCTGGAGTGTTTATTCCACCATCTCGATCAGGGCGGGTTCTATACCCACCCTTTAAAAAATCAGCAATGACATTTTTTCATCCAGAGGTGAGCCTTCCCCCGTAAGCAGAGCTCACACAGTCTACTGTGGCGCCCACAAGCGCTGGATGTACGCCATCTGTCTATTTCCCACCAGGCGCTGTGCTGGGCTCTGGGTGCTAAAGGAATGTGGGAGTTCTCATCTTCTGGTGGGAGTACAGGCTTGCCAAAGGGTAGTTAATATGCAATTAAATGCCCTAATCACAGTGGGAACCCAATGTTCTTGGACCTCAGATGAGGGAACACCTGCCCGAAACCTAGAGAGAAGAGGATGCCCGAGCTGTGTCTTAAGCTTGTGAATGAAAGATGGTGAAGACATTGATAGATAACCATGGCAGGGAGAAGGCTCTGCTAAAAATAGCAAACGGTCCCTGTGAAATAATTAGCACGAACCAGCTCATGTCCAGGCCCAGGCTGGGAGCCCCAATTCTGTCTTTAGCTGTGAGGGGTTACAGGATTGAGGATTGCGTCCTGGCCCTGAGGCGGCTACTTGGCTCCAGCGGCTTATTTCTCTCCCCAGCGCTGTGTCACCATCTGTAAAAAGAAAGGAGGTTGACCAGATGACCCCCGACCCCTTCGCCTCTGATGTCTGCTGAATCTGAGTGGAAGAGGTTATTTCTGGCCACAGAACAAGTGGACTGCATTTCAACACTCTAAAAACATCCCATGCAAGTGGGCAGGCTGCGTGTTTGGACACACCTCTGTGCCTGCCATTTGATATCGGGCTTGCAGAGAGTCTCTATTTTTGGAGGGCAGCTGAGGGGAAGGATGAAATGACATGGCTTTGTTATTATGGTCGAGAAGACTAAGGGTTTCCCAGCCTTGTTAACATTTTTTCCCGTGCATGAAAGGGTCCATAAAACCTCTGATGTTGGGGTCGGAGAGGCAGGAGAGAATTACAGCCTGACGTGGCTTCCTACAATGGCAATTCTTTTTCTCATGGCGGAAGATTGGATTTCTCTCTCTTGGTTGCAGTGAGTTGTTAGAACTTTCTGCTGTCCCTGGAGATGGCTGGCTCCCAAACTTTTCCTGGCATGCTAACTCACTTGGAGGGTGGGGAACCAGGGGAGGCTTTTTGGCACTCAGATAAATCCTGTGGAGCCCGATCCAATGTTTGTAGTTAAGTTTCCCCTTCCTACCCAGCAAGCTTCTCTCTCTGTGGAAAACTCATCCCCTGTGTTGATAACACAAAGCTACTTCCATGGCAACAATTCCTAACTGGGTCTCCTCTCTCGTTCTGGCTGGAGCACCACTGGGTCCCCCTGGCATGTTGGAGATGCCCAAGAACTTATCTGCTCACTTAGACCCCAAAGAAGAGCTCATTTAAACAAAAGCAGATTAATGCTTCCTTGGCACAACCCAGTGTAGCGGAAGACACATTTTCTTCCCTTTCCTTTTTTCTTTTTCTACATGAATGTGTTTTTTTTTTTTAAAGATTTATTTATTTATTTAATTTCCCCCCCTCCCCTGGTTGTCTGTTCTTGGTGTCCATTTGCTGGATCTTGTTTCTTTGTCCGCTTCTGTTGTCATCAGCGGCACGGGAAGTGTGGGCGGCGCCATTCCTGGGCAGGCTGCTCTCTCTTTTCACGCTGGGCGGCTCTCCTCACGGGCGCACTCCTTGCGCGTGGGGCTGCCCCACGCGGCGGACACCCCTGCATGGCACGGCACTCCTTGCGCGCATCAGCACTGCGCATGGCCAGCTCCACACGGGTCAAGGAGGCCCGGGGTTTGAACCGCGGACCTCCCATATGGTAGACGGACGCCCTAACCACTGGGCCAAAGTCCGTTTCCCTGAATGTGTTTTTTAAACTTGTGGAATCCCTTGGATATCAGTCCTTCACATTTCCTTCTTTACTCCCTCCCAGAAGCAGGTCTCCTGGATTCTCAGACAGATTGGCTTGCTTAATTGAAGCATGTTCCATCAGTCAGGGCTCTCCAAAGAGACAGAATCAATAGGAGATAGAGTATATACACACACACACACACACAAAGATATTTATCTTAACGAAATGGCTCATGCATGGGACTAGCGTGTGAGAAATTTGTAGGACAGGCTGACTGGCTGGAATCTCAGGCAAGACTTGATGCAGCAGTCTTGAGGTAGAGTTTCTTCTCTGGAAACCTCAGCTTTTGCTCTTAGGGTCTTTAACTAATTGGACAAAGATCATTCACATTATAGGAGGTAATCTTTACTCAAAAGAAAACTAGTTGTAGATGTTAATCCCACCTACAACATACCTGGACTAGTGGTTTTTTTTTTTTAATAGATTGAAATTTTTTAAAAAAAGATACATAGATTACACAAAATGTTACATTAAAAAACATAAGAGGTTCCCATATATCCCACTCCCCATCCCAACATTCCTCCCACATCAACAACCTCTTTCATCATCGTGGCACATTCATTGCATTTGGTGAATACATTTTGGAGCACTGCTGCACCACATGGATTATAGTTTACATTGTAGTTTACACTCTCCCCCAGTCCACCCAGTGGGCTATGGCAGGATATATAATGTCCAGCATCTGTCCCTGCAATATCATTTAGGACAACTCCAAGTCCCGAAAATGCCCCCACATCTCATCACTTCTTCCCTCTCCCTGCCCTCAGCAACTTCCTTGGCCACTGTCTCCACATCAGTGATACAGTTTCTTCCATTGCTAGAGTCACAATAGTTCTATAGTAGAATATCAGTAAGTCCACTCTAATCCATATTTTATTCCTCCATCCTGAGGATCCTGAGATGGTGATGTCCACTCCACCTCTAAATCGAGAGGGGGCTTAGATCCCACATGGCTGATGGATGGGATTCTCCTGCTTGCAGTTGTAGACTCTCTTGCTTCTCTGGTGTGGTCATTGACCATCCCCACTCCGTTAGCTGACCTGGGTAAAGTAACAAACCAGAGAGTAGGTGTTGCAACTCTGCTGAGGCTCAGGGTCCAGCTGGCACATGGACAGCCCAGAGATTCAAGTCTCCTGAGTATACACCAACCCCAGTGCCAACCACAATTTTAGTAAAAGTGACAGAAGAGGTATGTGTAGAGAGATTACATCTGAGTCCAACTCCATCACACTCAGGAGCACAAATTCCAAAGTAGGACCGACTGGCAGGGCACCGAACTCCAGAGCCAACTGTCATGACCATAAGACCTGGGGGTCTCTGTAGACCCCTGGACTAATATTTGACCAAACAACTGGCTACCATCTTCTGGGCAAGTTGACACGCAAAATCAACCATCACACATGTGTGGTGAAAAATTTTTCCTAGTCTTAAAGGAACAAAATGATCCTTGTATTTTGCAAGATGAGTAATGGTCTCACAGTGTTTCAACACTCCTGTGGCGTGCATACTTTGTGCTGGGTTTTGGGGCTGCAAAAGCCAGTGGGATGTGCCTTTAGGAGGTAGGTCACAGTCTGTGGGAAACAGAAATGGAGACAGATGATAATGCTACAGAAATTGTGGGAACAGACAGAGATGGAGGATAATGCTACAGAAATAGAAGGAAGCAGACAAAGATGGCTGATAGTGCTACAGAAAGTATCTGCTGTTACAGTGGCATGGGTAAGGTCCACGGACCCAAGGAGGAATGGTAAACCAGACCCTGTTGGAGGGGGGAGAGGGTGGGAGAGAGGCCATTCCAGAGAGAAGAGAGCCCAGGCATGGGCATCAAGGCAGGAAGGGGAGGATATGTGTAGTTGGTGTTGCTCAGGGCAGGGGGTGCCCAGAACCAAGCTGCTCAAAGACTCTTGTGCAAGGGAACATTGGAACAGGCAAACCTAGAAACTTCCAGTGACAACCTGAAAATTGGAAATGCCCCAGGGAATTCAACAACCCCCTGGCAAATCCTTCACTAATGGTAACTCCTTTCTCCGGGGGGCAAAGCAGGCTCTTGGTGGTTTATTTATGCCTGATATTTGATTTTCATGTATCTGACAGCTTTCTGAGCTCTCTTATTGCTCACTTTAGAGAAAAGACAGATGAAGGGAGATGGTCATCTTTTAATAATTTAATTTTGCCAGCTTTGTTTTAGGACCATGTTTGTGAAAGTTTTGAAGAGGTTGAAATAATAAGAAAAAAGTATGCGTTTTTACCCACATGGTTACCATTTCTGGCAGTCTTCATTTTCTTCTGTAGATCCATATTTCCTTCTGGTATCATTTTTCCTTATGTCTTAAAAATTTAAAATGTTTTTCAGCATGGATTTGCTGGTGAATTCTTTCATCTGTTGTATGCCTAAAAAGTCTATACCTTTGTTTTTGAATCATACAATATGTTACACAATATATTTGGTTCATAGTAATGCAGTCATGTAGTATTTGTTCTTTTGTGTCTGGTTTGCTTCACGCAACATAATGTCCTCCAGGTTCATCCATGTTGCCATATGTTTTACGACTTCATTTCTTACAGCTGCATAATATTCCAACTGTGAACAGACCACAGTTTGTCCATTCATTGGTAGGTGGACACCTGGGTTGTTTCTGACTTTTGACAATCGTGAATAATGCCACTATGCACATCGGTGTGCAGATGTCTGTTCGTATCACTGCTCTCAGTTCTTCTGGGTATAGACCCAGTAGTGGTATTGCAGGGTCCCATGCAAGTCTATTTTCAACTTCTTTAGGGACTGCCAAACAGTCCTCCACAGTGGCTATATCATTCTGCATTCCCACCCACCAACAGTGGATAAGTGTTCCTATCTCTCCACATCCTTTCCAACACTTGTAGTTCTCTGTTCTTTTAAGAGTGGCCATTCTGATAGGTGTGAAATGATCTCATTGTCGTTTTGATTTGCATTTCCCTAATCATCAGTGAGGTTGAGCATTTTTTGGGCTCATCTTTTAAAATTCTTTTTTTGGTGCCATCTATGTATCTTGAAAAAAAAAGTAAAACATTGTCTGTTTTCTCTGTGTCTCACTTCAGATAGTTTATATTCCTATTTCTTCACGTTCATTTATTTCTATTCTGCAATTTCTAATTGACTCTTACTCTCATTTGATGTATTTTCATTCTCAAACATTGTGGTTTTCATGTCTAGAAGTTTGGTTTGGGTATTTTTTATATTTTCCTTGTCTCTACTTAACTTTTTAAACATACAGTAACTGTCTTTGTTAACTTTGTGACAGTCCTGGGGTAATTTTCACTTGACTGATTTTTCTTCTTTATGGGTCATGCGTGTCTAGCAATTGTTGACTGGACGCCCAAAATTATAAATTTTACCCTGTTGGGTACTGGATATTTTGATTTTCTAGACGTGTTCTTGGGATTTGTTCTGGGGTATGGTTAAATTACTTGGAGCAATTGGATCCTTTTAGGTCTTGCTTTTAAGATTTGTTGGGTAGGACCAGAACAGAGTTCATTCTGGGGATAATTCTTCCCCGTTGCAGCTGTTCCACCAAATGCCCTGAATGGGATGAGGTTTCCCTCGTCTGATTTAGGGAACAGTTACTGTTTTCCGCCCTGCGTGAGTGCTGAGCACTGTGGAGCTGTTTCCTTCCCTGGCCTGGGGTGGCTCTTCTCACACAAGCCCCGGTTAGCCACCAGCTGATCATTCAAGAGCACTCTCGGCAGACGTCTGACTTCTCTCTCTCCCTCTGGTACTCTGCCCTGAAAAATCTCACTGCTGTGGCTTCCCCAGACTCTCATCTCCGTATCCTCAACTCAGGGGCTGCATCGGGCTGTGCCCAGGGAGTGGGAGTAATGACGGCTCGTCCCGCCTTCCTCCTGTCCCTCAGGGACCACTGCCCGTCATCGTCACATGCCCAGGGTCTCGGTGGCGGTTGTTTCCTGAATTAGTATTATTTTAGGTGGTTTTGGGTGGGAAAGTAAATCTGGTTGTGCCACCTTGGTTGGAAGCAGAAGTGCTGGTTCAGGTTTCGGTAGGGAAGGATGTAGCTGCTGTGACATAGGCATCGAGCGAGTCTCTGGGTTTAATTTGCCCATCCTCTCTCATCAGCAGCAGCCTGGCCCCCATCGGGTGGGAACCCCTGAGAACGGGGACTTTGTCTTTTTCCCTCACTGCTGGGCCCACCGCTCCTAGAATGGTGCTTAGCACAGGGTAGATTGCTGTTATGTGATTGTTCCATCAATAAATGAAGAGATGAGATAGCGTTTTCTGGAGAGAATGAGAATGAGGTGGATGTGGAATTTCTCCTGGATTTAGGAGCGTTCAGCTGTGCCCATTTCCCCTTCTCAAATGGCGTGGGAGAAGAGCTCGCATCTGGAGACAGAATAAGAGGTGTCCTAAGGGTGAAAATCAACACTCCCTAGTGCCATCCCTTACTATTCGTTTAAACAAGAATTGGGAAGAGAGGTGAACCGGGGGAAACAGGATGCTTGTTCCCAAGTCAAAATGTACTTCTGCACCCTCTCCCCGGTCGTGGATATTATGGAATGCTCCTCGGACAACACACACCGGCCAGCCTTCGGCACATGCTGGTCAGGGTTGGGGTGCCAGGTCTGGAGGTCCTGCCCCTTTCTGGGGAGGAGACACTGTCCGGTGAATAACTGGCCTTCTTGGAGCTCCTTCCTGGTGGCCAGACTCCGCTCAGGAAACTATCGGCACAGAGTCCCTTTCCTCACTGCTGCTTTCTGCCTGCCCTGTTTTAGGAATAAAATACCTGGGGAGAAAGGCTCGTGAATGCGTCTGTGAGTGTGCAATTATGGCTATTTACACGGATGTGTGTGTGCTATAGTTGTGTGTCTGTGTGTACAAGTGTGTCTGTGTGAGTGAATATATGTACATGAGCACGAGTGTGTGTGAATATGAGTGTGTCAGCATGTGAGTGGATGTGAGTGTGAAGGAGTGTGTGCATGTGTCTGTATGCGAGTGAATATGAGTGTGTGTCTGTGTGTATAGGTGTATCTGTGGTGAATATATGTATTGAGCAAGAGTGTGTGTGCATAAGTGAATATGAGTGTGTGATTCTGTGCATACGTGTGTGTGAGTGAATGAGTGTGAATGAGCTTGTGCATTTGCGTGTCTGCGTGCAAGTGTTTATGAGTGTGTATGTGTGTAAGTGAATGAGTGTGTCTGTGTGTGAATATGAGTGTGTGTCTGTGCATGTGTGTCTGCATGTGAGTGAATGAGTGTGAGTGTCTATACATGCATGCATCTGCAAGTAAGTGAATATGAGTGTGTTTGCATATCTGCGAGTGTGTGTCTGCATGTGAGTGAATGAGTGTGAATGCGTATCTGGGCATGCACACGTCTGCGTGGGAGTGATGTGAGTGGGAAGGAGCATGTGTGCCTGTACGTGTCTGCGTGAGAGTGAGTGCCAGTGTGGAGGAGTGTGTGTGCATGCACGTGTCTGCATGCGAGTAAATGAGTGTGTGCATGTGTGTAAGTGAATATGAGTGTTTGTGTGTGAGTGTGTGAATATAAGTGTGTCTGCATGTACATCTGCGTGTGAGTGAATGAGTGCAAATGAGTGTGCATGTGTGTCTGTGTGAGTGAAGATGAGTGTGAAGGAGTGTGTTTGTGTGTGAATGACTGCACGTGTGTGTCTGTGTGAGTGAATATGAGGGTGAAGGAGTGTGTGTGAATGAGTGTGTCTGCACGTGTGTGTCTGTGTGAGTGAAGATGAGTGTGGAGGAGTGTGTGTGCATGTGTGTCTGCGTGTGAGTAGTTTGAGTGTGGAGTGTGTGTTCGTGCGCGTGTCTGGTGTGAGTGAATATGAGTGTGAAGGGGTGTGTTTGTGTGTGAATGAGTGTGTCTGCACGTGTGTGTCTGAGTGAGTGAATGCGAGTGTGGAGGAGTGTGTGTGCATGTGTGCCTGCATGTGAGTAATTTGAGTGTGGCGTGTGTGTTCGTGTGCGTGTCTGGTGTGAGGGAGTATGAGTGTGTGTTCCTGAGCGCGCGTGCCGAGGGAGCTGGCGGGGCGCTGGTGGGGAGGATCACGGAGGAACCCACCGCAGGCCCTTGCTTCTCTTCGCGCCGTCCCCAGGAGAGGGAGCGCCTGTTGGGTGCCCACGGGAGCCACGGCAGGAGGCAGGGGGATATTTCACCCCGGAGCCCCAGGCCCTTGGAAGAGGGGGGGTTCCTTACACGGCATCTGAACCTGGCACTCAGAGACGTTGGGGTTCTGCCCCCCACACGGCGGAGATGAGAGCCAAAGCCGGGCCGCTGCCCTCCCTGCTCTACCCCCCAAGCTCCCACTTGCCCATCTCCCCAACGAGTGGGGCGGGGGACAGAGTGAGACTCAGTGCTCGCCAAACTTGGGGAGGCGGGAACCATGGCAAGACCTAGGGGCAGAGGGGGCTTGTGCAGATCTGAGCAGCCTTGTGACGTTTCATCCTCCACCAAAGAACAGGCGTCTGTGGCCACGTGAACAAAAGCAGGCCGAGCGTCCAGCAGTGAGGGACCTAGCGGCCCTTCCGGAAAGCCAGGCCTGGAGGCTCCTGGCCGCGAGATCGAATCTCTGTGATATTAAAGCTCTTTGTTATTTTCCTACAGGTTGTAAACAGAAATTGTCTTAAATCATAGCTATGTGATTTCTCCCCAGAAACGACAACATTTGGGTAATGCATGATTCCCCTTTCAAGCACTTGCATTTCCCCGTGTCATTTCTCCACTTTGTGCAAGGAAAGTAAATCATGATGAAATCAAATCATCTTTGAGTTAAACTCAAATTGTCCCAATGTTTAAAGTCGCCATTTGAGCAAGGAATACCTAAACACAAGAGGGTTTTAGAGAAAACTAACATTTCTCCTGAAGAAAAATGACCGCTAGATCCTTGCAGCTGTTTCATTACTTTTCAAAATAACGTAGAATTATTTAATAAATAGAAGAATTTTTAAATCAAGTCATAAGACAGGATGTATAAACTTTATTATTGATTGCACTTTGTAAAAGCTTTCTCAATAAAGCAAACGGCGCTCACTTGCCTCTCTCCGGTTTCTATTAGGTAATTTAATATGTCTTGGCTCTTTATATTGTTTTTTCTGTTTCACTACTTTATATTACAGTATATCTTTGTAGCCACAAATTGAATAGCACAATTTTTTTTTTTCTGAAACGAAAATGCGCTTTTTGTTCAGGGAGGTAATAATTCTAGACAAAACTTCTACAGGAAACCCTTGTCCCACATTTCCGTTCCTCTTTTGATGTAAAACTTAGGGGTGTTGGGGTAATCCACTTGAAAAGAAACACAACGGCTCTTTGTCGTGAGTGGCCGGCCCCACATTTGCTTCGTTTCATGTTTTACAGGAAGCACTTCCTGGATGTTTTTTTTTTTCCTTTATTTTCTTTTGAATGTTACATTCAAAAAACAGGAGGTCCCCATATACCCCCCACCCCACCCACCCCATCCTTCCCAAATCAACAACCTCTTCCATCATCGTGGCACATTCACTGCACCTGGTGAATACATTTTGGAGCACTGCTGCACCACATGGAATAGAGTTTACATTGTAGTGGTCCACGTTGTAGTCTACACTCTCCCCCAGGCCACCCAGTGGGCCATGGCAGGACACACAATGTCCAGCATCTGTCCTTGCAGCACCACCCAGGACAACTCCAAGTCCTGAAAATGCCCCCACATCACATCTCTTCTTCCCTCTCCCTGCCCTCAGCAGCTACCGTGGCCACTTTCTCCACACCAATGCTATAGTTTCTTCCATTACTAGTCACAATAGTTCCATAGTAGAATACCAGTAAGTCCACTCTAATCCATACTCTATTCCTCCATCCTGTGGACCCTGGGATGGTGATGTCCACTCCACCTCTAGATCAAGAGGGGGCTTAGATCCCACATGGATGATGGATGGGATTCTCCTGCTTGCAGCTGTAGGCACTCTTGGCTCCCTGGTGTGGTGGTTGACCATCTTAATCTCCAAGGAGGAAATAATGGCTTTAATACAGCTGGACGTTTTTATGTTCGCTGCATCCGCTGCGCTGCGGCCCCAGTGCCCCCATTCGCCTCCCCTGCCCTTCTTGCTTCTCCGCGCTCAGGCCGCGCGCCGTGGAGACGTTTGTGCGCCGCTGCTTTCACACGCCCGCCTCCTGCCAGTCCCAGGGGGCAAGCGCGCCGTTGGGCCCCTCGATGCTAGAGGACGGGAAGTGGGGCAGGGGGCCCGGCGCCGCCGTGGTCTGGGGGCGGGCGCGGCTCAGGGTTGTGCCTTCACCCTGCGTCACCGACTCGCTGCGCTGGGACAGAGAACTGACATCACCGCCAGGCCTGTCCTTCCAGACGCATTTGTACCCCGGCCACGCGCCTCTGGTCCTCGCGCCCTGCTCTGGCCCCGCGCGCAGCCGACGGGTGGGGGGCGCCTCTGCGATTCTGGGCGCGAGGACTTACCGAGGCTCGGTGCCCCCAGCGTCCCCCCGGGCCCCCGAGGTCCCCCAAGGTCCCCCACGTCCTCAGGCTGGAGCATGCAGCTCCAGCGCTTCCTGTGTTGCGGCACCCACTGCCCTCGCCCCCGCCCATCCTGGTTTCACATCGTCACAGACACCCAGTGCTCCTTACACCCCAAGCGGATGTTTCCGAGGCCTCCAGCTGAGGGTGGGGAGCCTGGCTGTTTTTTTGTTTTTTTAAGATTTATTTTATTTCTCCCCACCCCTTCTTTGTTTGCACTCGCTGTGTCTGTTCGTCTTCCTTGTTTCTTTAGGAGGCCTGGGAAACTGAACCCAGGACCTCTGATGTGGGAGAGAGGTGCCTGATCACTTCAGCCACCTCCATTCCCTACTTTATTGTGCCTCTCATTATGTTTTTTCTTCTTGTGTTTCTTGTTGCGTCATCTTGTGTCTGCTTACTGTCTTCTTTAATAGGAACTGGGAACTTCTGCTCCCTGTTTTGCTGTGTCTCTTATTATGTTTTTTCTTCTTGTGCATCTTGTTGTGTCAGCTTGCCGCACCTGCCTGATGTGCTAGGTTGCTGTCTTCTTCCGGAGGCACTGGGAACTGAACCCGGGATCTCCCGATGTGGGAGGGAGACACCAAATCACATGAGCTACATCCAGTCCCTGCTTTGTTGTGTCTCTCGTGTTTTTCTTGTTTCTCTTATTGTGTCATCTTGTGTCAGCTTGCTGTCTTCCTTAACAGGCACTGGGAACCTCTGCTCCCTGCTTTGCTGTGTTTCTCATTATGTTTTTCTTCTTGTGTCTCTTGTAGTGTCAGCTTGATGCACCTGCCCACCACGCCAGCTCACTGTCTTCTTTAGAAGGCACTGGGAACCTCTGCTCCCTGCTTTGCTGTGTCTCTCATTATGTTTTTCTTCTTGTGTCTCTTGTAGTGTCAGCTTGCCGCACCTGCCCGCCACTCAGGTCACTGTCTTTAAGAGGCACCGGACACCGATCCAGGGACCTCCCGTGTGGAAGGTGGAAGCTGACACATCTACTTCCCTGGCTGTTTTGCTTTGTTTTTTAATTGCGGTGACCGTCCGCTGAAGTGAAAGCAGCCATTTTAAAGCAAACAACTCGGGGACATTTAGTACATTCATAATGTTAGGCAATCACCACCTGGTCAAAGTTCAGGACATTTTCATGACCCCAGAGGAGGCCTTTTGTCCACCCTCCCCCATTCCCCGCAACGCCCCGCTCCGTCTTGGGTTTGCCTGGTCTGGATGCTCCACGTACGTGGAATTGTGCGTTGTTTCTCCTTTCGGTTGGATTTCCCTCAACACGATGTCTTTGGGTCCACTCAGGCTCCAGCACCAGAACTTTTTTCCAGTCGTGGCTGACGCTGAACGACGCGGAGGGGCCCGCGATTGGCTTGTCCACTCACCTGCCGGTGGACGTTTGGTTGCTGCACTTTGGGCGGTTGGGAAAGATGCTGCTGTGGACAGGCGTGGACACGTTTTGGCCAGGATGCGTGCTTTCGGTTCTGTTTGGCACAGGCTACTCCCACGCCACAATCCGCACGGGGGTCTCCGGCCGTTGAGGAGTCCTCGGGGGTCCCATGTCCTGAGAGTTCTCACTTCATGCTGTAGCCGGCCTCTGAGGACGCACCTGTCCTTGGCACTTAGCAGACCCCACTCTGGAGATCCCGAGGTCAGGTCCAGGGAAGAGCTGGATGGGTCTTGCAGCTGGGACGGGTGAGATTTGCAGACCTGGAGAATTCCAGGGGCTTTGGGGCCAGGGCAGCTGTTTAGACTCTTTTTTAAAAAAGATCTATTTATATTTATTTATTCATTCATTTATTCATTTGTTTATTCATTTATCTATCATCTATCTATCTATCTATCTATCTATCTTTTTCTCTCCCCTTTCCCTGTCTTCATTGTCTTGGATTCATTTTGGTTCAAGACACAGGAGATTTGTTTTTTAAGATTTATTTTTTATTTATCTCTCCCCCTCTCCCCCCGCTGTTGTCTGCTCTCTGTGTTCATTCGCTGTGTGTTCTTCTGTGTCCACTTGCATCCTTTGTCAGTGCCACCGGGAATCTGTGTCTAATTGTTGTATTGTCTTGCTGTGTCAGCTCTCCCTGTGTGTGCGGCGCCACTCCTGGGCAGGCTGTGCTTTTTTCAGGCTGGGCGGCTCTCCTATTGGAGCGCATTCCTTGCACATGGGGCTCCCCTACACGGGGGACACCCCTGCATGGCACGGCACTCCTCTTGTGCATCAGCACTGCACGTGAGCCAGCTCCACACGGGCCAGGAGTGCTGCATTCAGCTCACGATAGGTTGGCTTGAAGGGAAGGCAACGCAGAAATAAAGGTCGAAACACACGAGGGGAGATATACCTGGGGACCAGGGAGCTCACAGCTTCTGGAACTGAGAGCCTCAATCCTAGTTTTCCCATCGTGTTTATTGGGAAACTCCTGAGCAGCTGTTTGCTATCTGAACTGCAACATCATTTACAATAACAGGGAACAACTGCCAACAGCTACAATCGAACAGGGGTAACATTTACAATAAGAAACAGGTCAGTCAGTTTCCCACAGTGCAGGAGGCCCTGGGTTTGAACCCTGGACCTTCCGTGTGGTAGGCAGATGCTCTAGCCATTGAGCCAAGTCTGCCTTCCTTTTTAGACCTTGATGGCAGGTGGTCTCAGACACCCAGGGCCGATGCGTTCAGAGCTCTGCAGAGTAGCCGCGGGGACTGCAGCCTCCATCTGGAAGTCCGCTGACCGGCCTCGGCCGCAGCGCATGGGCGCAGAGGTGACTCCGTCCAGTGCTGGAAGCGCAGGGCGAGCCCACGCCTGCTTGTCCTGAGTTCCCCGAGGCTGCTGGGACACACTGGCGGGCGCTGGGGCCTTGAGACGACAGGCGTCTGGTTCTAGAGGCGGAAGTCCAGAATCCAGGATGGCAGGGCCGCCCCTCCAAGGCTCTGGAGGCCCCTCCCGCCTCGTCCAGCTCCCGGCGGTCCGGGCGCTGCTTGGCCCATGGCTGCGTCGCCCCGGCGCATGCACCATCCACACACGGCTTCCTCGTGTCTGCGTCATTTCTCTCTACAGGGACACCGGCTATCGTGTTTAGGGCGCACCCCAAATCCAGGGGATCTCGCCTTGCAATCCCTACCGTACATGCACCTGTGAAGCCATATTCCCAAGTAAGTCCCAGGCACAGGCGGGAGGGTTTCGAGGTGGAGCCTGCGGCACTCTCGGCACGATGTTAAATGGAGCGAATGTGGGCGCCCAGACGGGCCAACGGGTTCCCTCCTCCACCGGCCCCGGGTTCCTGTCGTTTCCTCCGGGTGAAGAGAACAACCGCCCCTCTCGGCTTCAGCCCGTCGATAAAGACGTGTCCTGCGAATGGTTCACGGGAAACAAGACGACTTGGTCTTCCAGGGGTTTGTCCCATTCCAGGAGGTTCTTTACTCAGCAGCGAGAGAAGGAAGAGCTGAAATTGCTGTGATTTTGTTTAGTCCTCTTGGGGGTAATGGATTTCTTACCAAAGAGTGGTAAAAAAATGAAAAAGGGGGATCTTCTGAGAAGGCTGAAATCCTGCCGAGCTCTTGGACGCTCCCTGGAGTAGGCTCTCCGTCTGGAGCAGCCTCGACTCGGGGTTTGCAGAGGGGACGTCGGGGTCTACCTGGAAAGTTGGTGCCATGACCAAGGCAGCGTGGCCATGGTGAGAGAACAGACAAATAGAAGTGGAGCAGAATAGAGAGCCCACAACACCCACGCAAATACAGGAACCGCTGTTTGAAAAGGAGCAAGGACAATCCCCTGGGAAAAGACCACAGGTCATCCATGTGCAAAATCCACTGGGAAAAGACAACAGGTCATCCACGTGCAAAATCCACCGGGAAAAGACAACAGGTCATCCACGTGCAAAATCCACTGGGGGAAAGACAACAGGTCATTTACGTGCAAAATCCACCAGGAAAAGACCACAGGTCATCCATGTGAAAAATCCATTGGGGGAAAGACAACAGGTCATCTATGTGCAAAATCCACTGGGAAAAGACCACGGGTCATCCAAATGCAAAATCCACCGGGAAAAGATCACAGGTCATCCACGTGCAAAATCCGCTGGGAAAAGACCAAAGGTCATCCATGTTCAAAATCCACTGGGAAAAGACAATAGGCCATCCACGTACAAAATCCACTGGGAAAAGACCACAGGTCATCCATATGCAAAATCCACTGGGGAAAAGACGGCAGGTCATCCACATGCAAAATGCACCCGGAAAGACAAAGGTCATCCATGTGCAAAATCCACTGGGGAAAAGATAACAGGTCATCCACATGCAAACAACGAATCTAGAGACAGAATTTGTACCTTTGCCCAAAATTAGCTCAAAATGGCTCATAGACCTACATGTGAAATACGTGATTATTAAATTTGTAGAAAATACCATAGGAGAAAATCTAGATGACCTGGGGTTTGGCAATGATGTCTCATTTCTATTTTATTATTTTGATGAGTGCCTGATATTTGTAGGCTTAGGATTGGTAGCAAAATGCTTTTAGGTGGAAAATTAATTAGACGGGAAGACTGAGTCATAAGAAATAAAGTGAAAATAAGGGACAGATACTGGATACTATATATCCTGCCGTAACACACTGAATGGACTGGGGGAGAGTGTGAACTACAATGTCAACTATAATCCATGCAGTGCAGCAGTGCTCCAAAATGTATTCACCAAGTGCAATGAATGTGCCACAATGATGAAGGAGGTTGTTGATGTGGGACGAGTGGGGTGGGGTGTGGGGTAAGTGGGAACCTCTTATATTTTTTAATGCAACATTTTTTTGTGATCTATGTATCTCTAAAAAAATACAATTTAATTAAAAAAATAATAATTGTGTAGCAAGTGATGATCTTTTAGACACAATGCCCAAAGCACAATCCATGGAAGAAAGTTGCCTCTCGAAGGGTGGGGCAGTCAGCTGGACCTGAATCTCAGCAGAGTTGCAACATCTATTCTCCAGTTCATTGGACTCAGCCAGGACAACTAACAAGGAGATGGTGATGGACAACGACCATCTGAAGGAACAGAGACAGTCTGCAACTGCAAGCAAGAGAGTCCCATCCATGTGCCCCGTGGAATCTAAGCCCCCTTAAAATTAGAAGTAGAGTTGGCATCACCATCCCCAAATCCTCAAGATTGAGAAATGAACAATGGACTAAAGTAGACATTATTATTATTCCACTGCAGACTTACAGTGATTCCATCAATGGAAGAACTTTTGTCATTGATGGGGAGGCAGTGGCCACTGGAGGTTCTGAAGGCAGGGAGAGGGAAGAATAAGTGTAATGTGGGGCATTTTTAGGACTTTGGAATTGTCCTGCATGACACTGCAATGACAGATACAGGCCATTGTGTATTTTGTCCTAATTTACAGAATTGTGTGGGACAGAGTGTTAACTGTAATCCATGCTTAGTGGCAATGAGCCAATATGTGTTCACCAATTGTAATCAATGTACCATACTAATGAGGGATGTTGTTATGTGGGAAAATGTGGGAGGGGGACGGGGATAGGGTGGGCATATGGGAATCCCCTATATCTTTTATGTAACATTTATGCAGTCAAATGCTCTACCACTGAGCTATACCATCTTATGGAACATTTATGTAATCTAAAATATCTTAAACATTTTTTTAATGTATTACTTACTCAGGGGACTTGAATCACTGGACTGCCCCTGTGCCAGCTGGGCCCTGAGCAGAGTTGCTACTCCTACTGTCTGGTTTATTGGACTTACCCCGGTGGTTGTGGAGATGGTCAACCACCACACCAGGGAGCCAAGAGTGCCTACAGCTGCAAGCAGGAGAATCCCATCCATCAGCCACGTGGGATCTAAGCCCCCTCTTGATCCAGAGGTGGAGTGGACATCACCATCCCAGGGTCCACAGGATGGAGGAATAAAGCATGGATTCCAGTGACCTTACTGATATTCTACTATAAACTATTTTGACTAATATTGGAAGAAATTGTAGCATTGAGGTGGAGAAAGTGGCCACAGGATTTGCTGAGGGCAGGGAGAGGGAAGAAGAGACGAGATGTGGGGGCATTTTCGGGACTTGGAGTTGTCCTGGATGATATTGCAGGGACAGATGCTGGACTTTATATATCCTGCCATAACCCACTGAATGGCCTGGGGGAGAGTGTGAACTACAATGCAAACCATTATCCATGTGGTGCAGCAGTGCTCCAAAATGTGTTCCCCGAGTGTGATGAGTGTGCCACGATGATGGGGGAGTTTGTTGGTGTGGGAGGAGTGGGGTGGGGGGTGGGGCGGGCTATACAGGAACCTCTCTTATGCTTTTTAATGTAACATTTTTTTTGTGATATATGTATCTTCAAAAAAATATAAATTACAAAAATGATGGGGGGTGGGGAGTGGGTTATATGGGAACCTCTTATGTTTTTAATGTTTTTTAATGTTTTTTAATATAACGTTCTTTGTGATCTATTAATGTTAGTTTTAAAAGTGTAAAAAAAATGTAAATATACATTTTAAAAAACATATTAATTAAAGAAAAACACAGGGAAGCGAATGTGGCTCAGTGGTTGATGCCGGCTTCCCACATAGGAGGTCCTGGGTTCAATCCACAGCCCCTGGTACCCAAAAAAAAAAAAAAAAAAAAAAAGGAAACCCCTTCTCTGAAAGTGTTATATTTTGCTTGCCTGATAAGATACCCTAGTTTGTGTGTCTCTGTAACCTGTTATCCCGTAAAGAGGTGTACAAGTGAAAACAAAAGTGGGGCAGGGAAATTCCCTTCTGCCCGTCATCTCCTGCCCTCCCATTCTCTTCCCTGCCTCAGCTCCCGGCAACTCAGGAGTCCATCTGCTCAGGGCAGGATCCGACAGCCGCCCTCGGCCTCTCACCGTCTCCAGCACCCCTGTCTGAGGCGCTGGCAGGTCCGTGGCCGCTGCCCTCACCACCCATGGGGGCCCTGGCGCCTTCCTGCCCCACGCTACCTGCAGGGCCGAGGAGCAGGGCCGGTAGGTAACCGGTACCCAGTGAACGTTTCCCAATCCATGACCAGGAGTCCAAGGGGACGACTTTGACTCTCGGCAAAGAGCAATGTCTTGGGCAAAAGGACGGCGTTTTCCAGCCTGTGCTTTACAGTTCTGGGCTCAAGGGAATCCTACTTTCTAGATCTTCACGTGCAGGAGAATTTACGCGGACCTCAGGCCCCGCCTGCTGGGAGCTCACGGTGGAGCAGACGCTGAAGTGACGTCTGTACGTGGTTGGGGATGGAGTCCCGCCCCTCAAAAGCCACGTTCAGTCCCCAAACCTTGTGTGAGAGTCTATGGGTAGAAAGGAGCCTGGAGGGCGTCAGCAGTTCAGGGGATCACCAGGGAAGATGGGGGGCCTTGATTCCATAAAGCTGAGTCCTTAGAAGGAGATGACTGGGCAGAAGAAGCAGACACCAGAGAGGACACAGACAGACAAACTGCCGCGTGGCAGAGGCGGACCCCGAGCCCGAGGTCTGCAAGCATTGGACAGAGCATCTTGATGCTGCATCTTCAGCCTCTGAATGGAGCGTCAACACACTCGGGCGTTGAAGCTGATCCATCGGTGCTGTTTGTCACAGCAACCGCGGCAGACTGAGACGCACGTCTGATGGATTAGTCACAACGTGGATGCTCCTGGCAGTTTCCCACGGGACCGACCTGAATGCGAAACCTGCTCAGAAGAGCCTGGAGGTGGGGAGCTTGGCTGTGGACCCTTTGGGCCCAGGCACCTGGTTTTGTAATCAGCTGTGGGTCTGGGACTGATCTCCTTGCAGGTGCACGTGGTGCCGTTTCAGGGAAGGGGGCTAAGGACTTTGCGGGGGTCGTTAGCCTCTAGGCTTTCCTGTGTTGGGGACTCTCTGTGGAGACTCTAGATCTTTGCATGAGGCTGGGTTCATGAACCCACTCGAGAACCTCCTTGGTTCTTTTGGGGGGACAGGAGGTGGCTGCCCCCCCGCCCAGAGAGGTGTCTCCATGGAACCTGCAGCTGCTGTGTGTGAAGCCGGGACGCCCAGAAGCAGGGGACTCACCTAGCCTCCCTCCTTTTTTTTTAAGGATTTATTTTATTTATTTCTCCCACCCTCTCGTTTGTTTGTATTTGCTGTGTCTGTTTGTTGTGTGCTCATCTTCCTTTCAGGAGGCACTGGGAACCAAACCCAGGACCTCCCATGTGGGAGGGAGGCGCCTCAATTGCTTGAGCCACCTCCGCTCCTGCTTTGTTGTATCTCTCATTATGTTTTCCCCCTTGTGTCTCTGAGTTGCATCATCTTGTTGCGCCAGCCCATCACATCAGCCTGCTGTCTTGCTCATCTTCAGGAAGCACTGGAACCAAACCTGGGAACTCCCATGCAGTAGGTGGGAGCTCAGTTGCTTGAGCCACATTTGCGTCCCGCCCTCTCTCCTTTTGACCTTCGCGCTAACCTGCATCAGTGTCTACTGCTTGGGGTTCTATGGGAACATCCTTGGGGCTCATGAGGTTTTTAACGAGAAATTCTGGAGTTTTGTTCTGATGATGATGATGATGATGATAATTTATGCAACGGACAACTCTTCTGGGGTTATCTGGAAGTCTAGGTAATGGGTACGGCTGTGCTGTTTTAGTGCCCATATTTGCTTTTGGGGTTGAGAAAATATCCCCCTGATGCTTAGCTCTCAGACAAACTATTCTCTCTTCTTTGAACCATTTCTGTCGGGTGTCAAGCACAAATGAACGAGGGCATATGGCAGGAATTTGGGTGATTGTGTTACCAGGCTGCCAGTGTTTTCCCCACTGTGTGACTATTTTGTCTGGATCCTTGCAAACCCTTTCCTAAATCATTGGCTCTCAACGAGGATCACTGAAATCATAGAAACATTAGAGGACATGACCTTGACAGTTGTAGTTTTTTTTTTCCTGCTGAAAAAGACACAAAGCTACAATGGATATGTTGTATTTTATACAAATGTGTGTTTTATTAATCACAGTGGCAGATCCCTTGAGAATAAGAGTGTGTGATGGGCACAACTTAGTCTATTGAACGACTTAATAAATGTGACTTAGAATAACCTCCCACCCTGGATATCATGGGCCCTTGGCTGGCACTCTAGTCTGCTAAGCTGCTTAAGCAGGTGCCGTAAAATGGGTTGGTTTTTATGGTGGGAATTTATTAGCTCACAGGTTACAGTTTGAGGCTGGGAAACATGTCCAAATCAAGGCATCATCAGGTGATGCTTTCTGCCTGAAGACCAGCTTCTGGGATCCTGGACTCCTCTGTCACATGGCAAGGCACTGGAAGCATCTACTGGGCTCTCCCTTCTCTTCTGTGTTTTGTTTCTTTCAGCTTCTTGCTTCCCTGACTTTCTCTCTTTGTCTGAATTTCATCCTCTTTTAAAGGATGCCAGGAAGAAGATTAAGACCCATCCTTAATGAGGTGGGTCACATCTTAACTTAAGATCCTTCTCATCTAAAGATCCTATGTACAATGGGTCCACACCACAGGAACTGATTAACTTTAAGAACCTGCTTTTCTGGGGTCCACACAGCTTCAAACCACCACATTTGGAAATGGCAGCTGAGAGTGATTTAGCTAAAAAGCAACATGCCTACAGAAGAGCATTCCTTAGTGAAACTGCTGAGTAGTATGTAAATATATATGTAGATAAATAGGTGTGAGAGGTCGAAGATGATCCTGAGGGCCCAAGCGTCCTTTTTGTCAGAGTGCTTCCGTCACCTGGGATTCGCTCGTTGGGGAAATCCTAGACTTTAGAAGTATGTGTGAAGACTGTTAAAAGATACCAAAAACCTGTGTGTCTCTGTATCCCTCAGAAGCACCAGTACCTGGGGGTGCATCTACTTTGGCTGTCTCTGGGATCCTGCTGAGGTGTGCTTAAGCACGACCCCTCTGATGACCTCCCAACTCTTTTTGAAGACTCTTAGCCATATAAACTCATTTGTCTTTACCATTTCCCCCCTTTTATTCAAGGCCTTTTTCTAGTTTAATCACCAGTTAGTGATTGGTAGTAATTCCTTGGCGCCAGGGAGGCTCATCCCCAGGAGTCATGTCCCATACTGGGGGAAAGGTAATGCATTTGCATGCTGAGTTTGGCTTAGAGAGTGGCCACATTTGAGCAACATGGAGGCTCTCAGGAGGTAACTCTTAGGCACCTTGCAGCTCTGGAACTAGTTGAAATTTCAAGCACACAGGCTCATAAGCATAGTCATCAGTATTGAGGAATGGGGGTGTGGGGTGTGGGGTATGGAATATATGGGATCCTCCTATATATATATTTAAAGATTTATTTTTTATGTATTTCTCTCCCCTTCTCCCTCCCCCCCCAGTTGTCTGCTCTCTGTGTCAATTCACTGTGTGTTCTTCTGTGTCCTCTTGCATTCTTGTAGGCAGCACTGGGAATATGTGTTGCTTTTTGTTGCATCGTCTTGCTGCATCAGTTCTCTGTGTGTGGTGCCTCTCCTGGGCAGGCTACACTTTTTTCGCGTGGGGTAGCTCTCCTTACGGGGTGCACTCCTTGTGTGTGGGGCTCCCCTATGCGGGGGACACCCCTGTGTGGCACAGCACTCCTTGTGCACATCAGCACTGCGCGTGGGCCAGCTCGCCACATGGGTCAGGAGGCCCTGAGTTTGAATCCTGGACCTCCCATATGGTAGGTGAATGCTCTATCAGTTGAGCCAAATCCACTTCCCATCTTATATTTTTTTAATGTAACATTTTTTTGTGATCTATGTATCTTCAAAAACACAATTAAAAAAATTCAAAATAGAAAAAAAAAGATACCAAAAACCATTGTTCTTGGCCATTCGTTCCAAGACTCCCTGAACATGTGATTTGAACAAGTGTGTGCTAATTCAACGTAAATCTATTACCAAAGGCGAGGAGGCCATGTGGAAACCCTGAAAAGTGTTCTCTTAGAATGTTTTCCAAAATCTCACCTGATTTGAGTTTATCAGAAACACCAAGAAACTGCAGTGTGCAGTAGCTTGCAAGGGCTCCTCTGATTTCTGGTTTGGGCTGGGTGAGGCTGGAACATTCTGGAACAGAGGTTTTGGGCCCTAAAGCTAGGCTCCTGCAGAGGGTCAGAGGAAATGGCAATCCAAAATCATCTGCGTCCTCAAAACGCCCGTCGTTCCACAGAAGCCTGGAGTTGCAGACCTGGCTGTGGTTTCCTTTTTCTTCCTTTTCCCTGTTTGTGCTTCCTAAAGGTTTTCATAATAAACACATGCTGCAATGAATATTTATTACAAAATGGAATGAAATAACCTCATTCCTTAAAGCTCAGTTAAAACTTAGGGGTCTGCACGCTTATTCCTTGCTGTCCCATGGCTCTCCTGAAGATCCCGGCACTTCCAGGGAAGTGCCACGTGCTCCTGTGGAACCCCGTGCCCGCCTGGGACTGAGGCCGCCGGCCTCTGACCGCCTCCCAAGAGCCAGGGTGGCTGGTGGACGTTGGCGCCTCTCGTGGGCCAGAGGGCAGCAGGGCTCCGGCCGAGCACCCGGCCAGGGACTGGGCAGCATGCCTGCAATGACCGTGGGTCGCCCTCCATGGAAACGCCGCACACTCACTGCTTCTGCTCCAGGGCCGGGCTCGTGACATGTGTGTTTAAATCATTTTATCTCCAGACAGCTCTCAGGGGCCCCAATTCAGGTGGGTCTGTGTCCCTAATTGTCCCACCTGGGTCAGGGCAGCTGAGGGTGCCCGGGAAGGCACTCGAAGACCCTGGGGCCACCAGCCACTGCTGGGCTGAGGGCAACTTGTGGGGTGCCTCAGCCTCTGGGTGTGCGGGGACCTTTGAGCCGGTGGTTTGCTGTTCTGTTTGCAGGTCTCCATGGCTGTGGTTTCCTGTTCCATCTCCTCTTGTCTCCATGGCTGTGGTTTCCTGTTCTGTCTCCTCTCATCTCCACAGTGTGGTTTGCTGTTCTGTCTACATGTCTCCACCACTGTGGTTTGATGTTCCATCTACACATCTCCATGACTACTGTTTCCTGTTCCATCTCCTCTCATCTCCACAGCTGTGGTTTCCTGCCCCATCTCCTCTCATCTCCATGGTGTGGTTTGTTGTTCTGTCTACATGTCTCCACCACTGTGGTTTGCTGTTCCATCTACGTATCTTCATGGCTGTGGTTTGCTGCTCCGTCTCCTCTTATCTCCATGGCTGTGGTTTGCTGCTCTGTCTCCTCTCATCTCCATGGCTTTGGTTTCCTGTTCAGTCTGCAGGTCCCCGTGGCTGTGGTTTGCTGCTCCATCTCCTCTCATCTCCATGTCTGTGGTTTCCTATTCCATCTCCTCTCATCTCCATGGTGTGGTTTGCTGTTCTGTCTACATGTCTCCACAGCTGTGGTTTGCTGTTCTATCTACACATCTTCATGGCTGTGGTTTCCTGTTCCATTTCCTCTTGCCTCCATGGCTGTGACTTCCTGTTCCATCTCCTCTTGTCTCTGTGACTGTGGTTTCCTGTTCCATCTCCTCTTGTCTCCACAGCTGTGGTTTCCTGTTCCTTCTCCTCTAGTCTCCATGGCTGCTGTTTCCTGTTCCATCTCCTCTTGTGTCCACAGCTGTGGTTTCCTGTTCCAGCTCCTCTTGTCTCCATGGCTGTGGTTTCCTGTTCCATCTCTTCTAGTCTCCATGGCTGTGGTTTCCTGTTCCATCTTCTCTCGTCTCCACAGCTGTGGTTTCTTGTTCCTTCTCCTCTAGTCTCCATGGCTGCTGTTTCCTGTTCCATCTCCTCTTGTGTCCACAGCTGTGGTTTCCTCTTCCAGCTCCTCTTGTCTCCATGGCTGCTGTTTCCTGTTCCATCTCCTCTAGTCTCCATGGCTGTGGTTTCCTGTTCTATCTTCTCTTGTCTCCACAGCTGTGGTTTCCTGTTCCTTCTCCTCTCATCTCCATGGCTGCTGTTTCCTGTTCCATCTCCTCTTGTGTCCACAGCTGTGGTTTCCTGTTCCAGCTCCTCTTGTCTCCATGGCTGCTGTTTCCTGTTCTGTCTCCTCTTATCTCCATGGATGCTGTTTGCTGATCTGTCCCTGCTCGCGGCTGCCCCGGGCACCATCCCTGCCTCGTTGGGGCCCTTCTCACGTGCGTGTCAACATGGATGCTGCCAGCCCCCGGGAGACCTGCTCTCACGAGGGGTCCCACAAAGGAGGAGGGGTTCCAGGAGACCCTGGGGAGGGGCTTCCGGTGAATTCTTCAGAAGCTTGGGGGAGCCGCCCGAGCCAGTTGTCCCACGCTGAGGTCGGGGCGTGTGGGGTGGGGGCCACCCCCCAAGCCTCAGCTCGTGCCCGTGCTCAGTGGGGGTTCACAGGGGACCCCGGTTTCCTTCCACAGTGTCCCACCCCTATTTCACTGCTGTTGGGGAGATTAACCCGGGGCTTTCCCGAGGCAGGGATTTCCAAGACAAGGGGTTGTTCAGCTCCTTTTTCTCAGCAGGTGCCAGCTGCGGAGGCCCTGCTCGAGGAGGAGAGTCGCGTAAATTCTTTTTCTTTTTTTCTTTATTTTCTTTTCAATGTTACATTAAAAAAACATGAGGTTCCCATATATCCCCACCCCCCTCACCCCACTCCTCCCACATCAACAACCTCTTTCATCATCGTAGCACATCCACTGCATTTGGTGAATACATCTTGGAGCACTGCTGCACCACATGGATTATAGTTTACATTGTAGTTTCCACTCTCCCCCAGTCCGTTCAGTGGGTTAAGGCAGGATATACAATGTCCAGCATCTGTCCCTGCAATATCCTTCAGGACAACTCCAAGTCCTGAAAATGCCCCACATCACATCTCTTCCTCCCTCTCCCTGCCCTCAGCAGCTCCCGTGGCCACTGTCTCCACATCAGTGCTACAGTTTCTTCCATTGCTACCGTCCTAACAGTTCTGTGTAGAATACCAGTAAGTCCACTCTAGTCCATACTCGTTTTTACGGAGGTGACATTCACACGACAGGGAGGAGGAATTTTGAAGCTGTACCATTCCCTGTCCTTCAGTGCACTCAGAGGGTGTCTCTGTCTAGTTCCAAGCCCTCGTCATCACCCCACGGAAACCCCGTGCCCGTCAGCAGGCACTGCCCACGCCCGGCCCGGGCAGCCACACGGCGCCTCTCCGACGTGGCTTTGCCTGTCCTGGGTATTTCCTATCAACGGATCCGTGCGAGCTGTGGTTTTGCGTACTGGCTTCTCCTTGACAGGACGTCCTCAAGGACACACGCCGCAGTGTGTCCCCTCTTCCCGGCTGAACGACACCCCACGGCCGGGTGGGCCCCGTCCACGGCTCCATCACGTGCTGATGGACACGGCGGCCACGTGGCCACGGGGGGGCTTGAGGACGGACTCTGGCTGACTGGGAAGGAGGGCGGTGGCTGGGAGCTCTGTGCGAAGGGAGGGACCCCAGGTTGGTCCGTGGGGTCACCCCCCAACGTGGTGGGGAAGGGCCAGGAATTTGCTTGGGGAGCCTCGGGTGCCTGGTGCCCTGTTGCGAGGCGCCAGGTCAAAGAGAGAAGGCGTGCAGTGGAGAACGCGGAAGGAGGGAAAGAGAGCCCACCAGGCGGTGGGATTTAAATAAAAATGGGAACGGAGCCGGGGCAGCTGCTCTCCTCGGCTCAAAGGCCAGGAATTCGAGCTTTAATTAGCTTTAAAAGGGCCGCGGTGCCCGCAGAAGCTTTCCCCAAGCTAAGAATAGGGGCGGGCGGGCAGGGCGGCTCACCTGTCCACCTTTTCCTTCGCACGTCCCCGAGGGCCAAGGAGGCGGCTCTCGGGCCTGAAGGGGCTGCGGCCGCAGAAACACCCGCAGCGTCGTCCAGCCGAGGGTCCCCGCCGCACTCCGGGGTGAGGACAGAGATGCCCCCGCGCGGCCAGGAAGCAGGGGCCAGGCCGCCCCCCCACCCTCGTTCCGACCCCAGGCGGCGGGCCAGCTGACCTCAGGCGGCGGGCCAGCTGACCTCAGCCCCTGGGAATCTCCCGCCGCCTCCAAAGCAGACAGGAACAGGCCCACTCTGCGGAAGCGCCGTCCTCCTCCGGCCCCCCCGCGCGGCCGGGCGCTGGGACGTGGCCAGCGGGGGCGGTGGGCCAAGGCGGGGGGGACCCGGTGTCTTCCGGGCGGCCTGGGGACGTCCCCAGAACGAGCACCTGAGCTTCGAAGAGCCTGTGGCATGGCGTTTGCCTCTCAGCGGTCGCCACGGCCGTGTGTGTCGGTGGCCGGGAGATGCTCGGGGGTAAACACGAGAGGGCGAGTGGGCAGTGGCGGCCGGTGCCCGGCAGCGCCTGCGGTCAACGCTGGCCTCCCTCCGGCTGGCGTCTCGGGCGCCGTGGCCCTCAGGGGGGAAATGGCTCCTTAGGAAATCTGGGGAGATTTTTGCGTTCTATTTTTTTTTTCTCTATTTAAAAAAATTATACGAGGTCCCCATATACCCCCCACCCCCCTCACCCCACTCCTCCCACATCAACAACCTCTTTCATCATCGGGGCACATTCATTGCATTTGGTGAATACATTTTGGAGCACTGCTGCACCACATGGATAGTGGTTTACATTGCAGTTCACATTCTCCCCCAGTCCACCCAGTGGGCTATGGCAGGACACACAACATCCAGCATCTGTCCCTGCAGCACCACCCAGGACAGCTCCAAGTCACGAAAATGCCCTCACATCACACCTCTTCTTCCCTCTCCCTACATCAGCAGCCACCGTGGCCACTTTCTCCCCATCAATGCTACAATTTCCTCCATTACTAATCACAGTAGTTCTATAGTAGAATATCAGTAAGTCCACTCTCATCCATACTCTATTCCTCCAGCCTGTGGACCCTGGGATGGTGATGTCCACTCCCCCTCTATATCGAGAGGGGGCTTAGATTCCACGTGGATGCCGGATGGGATTCTCCTGTTCACAGTTGTAGGCACTCTTGGCTCCCTGGTGTGGTGGTTGACCTTCTTCACCTCCCTGTTGGCTGGCTGGGGTAAATCTAATAAATCAGAGGGTAGGAGTTGCAAGTCAAGCCATTAACATTTTTGCTTTCTTAAATTCCATGTTGGGGCCGCCAGGGAAATGAGAAATGCAGCGTTTCCAAGAGAACGTTCGGCTGTGAGTCTCAGGATCACGGAAAAGGGGCCCAGGAAGGGCTATGGTCGCGGGCCGCTCTGAGCCGTTTTGGGGACAAACGGCTGGAATCAGAGGCTTGTGGCGTGGCGAGGAGCCTGGTGGCTGTCCGTCCCTGCCTCGGCCTCATTCTCGGGAGCCAGGCCCGGTCTGGGGGGCGGACATCCCCGCGGGCTCGTCACGGGCTTCAAAGGCCCCCTTTCCCCCACCCCAAGGACGTCTGCACCTTCTGAACAGGGGGACACTGTGTTTCCCAAAGTCCAAAGGCCTGGGAAGTCTTTATGAGCTGGAGGATGCCCGGCAGGCTATCGGGGCACCCTAGGAGCTGTGGAAATTATGGAAGGGATGAGTTGGCTGGGGGATGAAACAGGGGTGTGGGGTGGGGTGGGGACCCTGCAAAGTCACCGCCGCTGCTTCCCGGACGGCCTACCCTCCCGGCTGCTGGAAACCAGGCCGAGTTATTTTGGGAAGCGTGAAACGTCCACAGCAGGCCTGCACCTGTCCACACCACTGGAAATCCCGCCTCGAGGCCGCCCGGCCGCAGAAGCTGGGGCCGTAAATAGTCTTGGATCCGGATGGCCCGCAGAGGCCCGGGTGGGGGACGAGGCGGACCCTCTGCCCGCGGGTGCCGCACGAGTCCGCCGTGCGGGGAGGTCCCTGGGCAGAGCCGGCGGCTGGTGAATGTCCAGGACGTGGCCACGCCGTCGCCAGCTGGGTCAGCGTCAAACGGGGTGTTTGGGGTTCTGCGGCTGCTGCAACAGTTTTGAACAAACTGAGGCTTCAGTGGCAGAAATACTCTGTCCCGGCCGGGGGGTCATGCGGCCGGAGCAAGGCGGGGCTGGCCCCCCCAGCTCCAGGCTGTCTGCCCCTTCCAGCTCCCGGCGCCGCGGCGGTAGGCGTTTTTGGCTCGTGACACGCCCCTCTTGGTCTTCCCACAGCCTCCCCCACTTGCCTGCCTCTTCGTTGTAGCAAATTAAAAAAAAATTTTTTTAAATATTTTTGTTTTTTTTCTTTATTTTTAAAGAAGTTTCCGATTACATAATTGTCACATCAGAAATACGGGGGGTTCCCATATAGCCCACCCTCTCCTTCTCCCACACTTTCCCCCATTAACGATGTCTTTCATTAGTGTGGTGCATTTGCTACAATTGATGAGCACGTATTGAAGCACTGCTGCTCACCACAGACTAGAGTTTACATTATGGTTCACGCTTTGCATCACACAATTTTTTTTCACTCTTTTTTTTCTTCTTTATTTTCTTTTAAATGTTACATTCAAAAAATATGAGGTCCCCATATACCCTCCACCCCCTCACCCCACTCCTCCCACAGCAACAACCTCTTTCATGATCGTGGCACATTCATTGCATTTGGTGAATACATCTTGGAGCACTGCTGCACCGCATGGATTATAGTTTACATTGTAGTTCACATTCTCCCCCAGTCCACCCAGTGGGCCATGGCAGGACACACAACATCCAGCATCTGTCTCTGCAGCACCACCCAGGACAACTCCAAGACCTGAAAATGCCTCCACATCACACCTCTTCTTCCCTCTCCCTACCCTCAGCAGCTACCGTGGCCACTTTCTCCACATCAATGCTACAATTTCTTCCATTACTAGTCATAATAGTTCATGAATAGAATATCAGTAAGTCCACTCTAATCCTTACTCTATTCCTCCATCCTGTGGACCCTGGGATGGTGATGTCCACTCCACATCTATATCGAGAGGGGGCTTAGATCCCACATGGATGATGGATGGGATTTTCCTGCTTGCAGTTGTAGGCACTCTTTTCTCCCTGGTGTGGTAGTTGACCATCCTCACTTCCCTGTTAGCTGACCTGGGTAAGTCCAATAAACCAGGAGTAGGAGTTGCAAGTCTGCTGAGGCTCAGGGCCTGGCTGTCACATGGACAGTCCAGAGATTCAGGTCTCCTGACTACACACCAACCCCAGCGCCAACCACAGGTCCAGTAAAAGTGACAGAAGAGGCATGTGTAGAAAGCTCACCTTTGAGTCCAACTCAGAACACAAGCTCCAAAGCAGAGCCCACTGACATGGTCCTTTTATTGTCTTTTTAAAAAAGATACATAGATCACACAAAATGCTAAGTTAAAAATATAAGCGGTCCCCACATACCCCATCCCAATCCTCCCACATCAACCACCTCTTCCATCGTCGTGGCACATTCCCTGCACCTGGTGAATACATTTTGGAGCACTGCTGCACCCCATGGACAGTGGTCCACATTGTAGTCTTTTATTTCTGTATATTTCCCTGAGGCGGGCTCCGTCCCTGGAGCATGGCAATGCCAGCCCGATTCGTGGCGTGGAGGGAGCGAGTCCCTGCTCCCCAAATCCGCTCCACTGGCCATCCTGGGTGGAGGCCGCGCACTAACTTGGTAAGAGCAGGTGCTGCTTCTTACCTTAGCGGGGGGGCCGGGAAGGAGAGCCCGGGGTTTCGCCGCAGTCGGGTGGCACAGCCGTGGCTGCCGCCCGCGTGGCTGCCCTCGCGCTCCGGCCCCTCCAGAGGTCAGGCTGGCACCCCGCGGCCAAGACGCACCCAAGGCCCGTTGTCGGCACAGGCCGTCCGGCGTCGGCACAGGAGGCCGGCCCGGGCGGCTCCAGGGGACCTGCAGGTTTGGATCGCAGGCCTGCTGCGCTAACCGTTCGCCGCTGGGACCTCACTCCCTTAGCCACGAGCCGCGGACGGAGCGGCTGGCCTCGAGGTGCCCGTGGGGCGTGCACGCCTCCGGGACGCGCTGCCCTGGGGAGAGACTTGGCATCCACCGGCCGGCACTGTAAACACCGACAGTGGCCAGTGGGGCAGCTGCTGCGCGGCCCCTGCAGGCCAGGCCCCAACCGCCGACCCTGCGCTCTTCCTGCGCCAGCTGTCAGTCTCCTCTCCCCCGCCGCCAGGAAAGGCGGTTTCCTGCACCCAGAGCCCATGAGGGCTTTGAGATGTGCTGTTAGTTCACAGGGTTGTAAACGTGTGTGTAGGAGAGCGGGGCCAGGGGCTCTAGGCCACCCCCGTCCCCGGGCCGTCGCTGGTCCCAGAATGTTCTGTGAGCGCCCGGTCCAGGCGGGTGCCCCTATCAGGGGGTGGGCGGTTCTGGGTTGGATTGCGTCCCCCCCGAAAGAGAATGTCGGCGCCCTCTGCCCGGTCCTTAGGGAAGCAGGAATCTGAGGCTGGGACCAGGGCGATGACTCCAAATGAGATCGGGGGGAAACTGAGGCTGGGGAACTGGGGTCCTCACAACGAGAGGACGCTTGGAGCCAGGACAGCAGCGCAGCATGGGGCAGGGGCCCTGTGGACACCCGATGAGGTGGCCCGGCCCTCACCCGTCACCCCCAGGCTCCCCGACGGGGGCTTCGTCTCGTGCCTGGTGGCGCCCGCCCTGGACGCCACGCTCGCCGCCTCGAGGCCGCAGCACGTCCTTGGCAGGCCGTTCAGGCCCCGAGGTCCAGGAGGGAAGGCGTGACGACCTTCCCACGAGGGCATGGATGAGGGCGGGGGGCTCCCGCGGGTGGGGGGGCCGACCGTGTGCTTCGGCAGCCGAGCCACGCCTAGGAGACGGGCCTCTGCCAGGCGCCGGCCGAGCCTTCGTGCCGCTTCACGGTGTTCTAAAGATTTATTTTTTATTTGCTTCTCTCCTTTCTCCCCCGTTGTCTGCTCTCTGTGTTCATTCGCTGTGTGTTCTTCTGTGTCCGCTTGCATTCTTGTCAGTGGCACCGGGAATCTGTGTCTCTTTTTGTGGCGTCATCTTGTTGTTGCATAAGCTCTCCGTGGGTGCAGTGCCACTCCTGGGCAGGCTGTGCCTTTTTTGTGCAGGGTGGTTTTCCTTACAGGGTGCACTCCTTGCGCCTGGGGCTCCCCTATGTGGGGGACACCCCTGCATGGCAGGGCACTCTTTGCGCGCATCAGCACTGTGCATGGGTCAGCTCCACACGGGTCAAGGAGGCCCGGGGTTTGAACCTTGGACCTCCCATGTGGAAAGCGGACGCCCTCTTGGGCCAAATCCGATTCCCCATCGTGCTGCTTTAAATGCATCCACGAGGAGCCTGGTTTTCTCTCGGCTCAAGGCTCAGGGTGCAAATAAATCCCCCCCAATAATTCCTCGTGGAAAATCCGGGAGCGTGGACACAGCGAAGCGGAATTCACCAACAGAAGAGGGCAGGCAAGGCCCACTGAGCACGGCGATGGCCCCACGCCTACCCCACAGGCCGGGCGGCCGGAAGCTTCCGTGCCCGCTGTGGGCGCCCCTGCACCGCCGTCGTCTCTGTGCCCCGGGGCTGGAGGGAGACGCACGGTGTTGAACTCTGGGGGATGCAGGGTGAGTCTCCCGATAGGCCGGAGCTGGAATTCCTGGGGGACAGGCTCGCCCCAGCCCGGCTGTGCGCCAAACTCCCCCCCCGTTCATCTGAAAAGTAAACAAGCAAGTGGTTGACTATTTCTTGGCTTCGAATTAAGAAAACACGAAAATCCCCTACCTCTGCGTGGTCACAGGAGGATTATCCTCAGATCACCCCAGTGTCTTTTTCATTTTTTTTGGAGGTACCTGGAATTGAAGCCAGGACCTCGTGCATGGGAAGCAGGTGCTCAACCACCGGGTCGCACCCACTCCCCACCACGGTATCCTTTTTTTAAAAAAAGATTTATTTTATTTCTTTGTTCCCCCCTGTTGTTTGTGTTTGCGGATGGCTCTCTGTGTCTGTTCATTGTGTGTTCTCTGTCTCCTTGTCTTCTTTTCTTAGGAGGCACCGGAAACTGAACCCAGGACATCCCATGTGGGAGGGAGGCGCTCCATCGCGCAAGCCACATCTGCTCCCTGCTTGTTGTGTCTCCTTGTTGCGTCAGCTCGCCAAGCCAGCTCTCCGCAGCAGCTTGCTGCCTTGCTCGTCTTCTTTACGAAGCACTGGAAATCGAACCCGAGACCCACGTGTGGTAGGCGGGTGCCCACCTGCTGGAGCCACATCTGCTCCCCCACCACAGTATCTCCTAATATCCCTTTGTGTGTGAAATGGGTTAGGGCTACAGATTGGGTCAGAGGTGGCCAAAACTGTGACTTGGCAAAATCTCAGCACCTGCAGTCCCAGCTGGCAGAAAAATTAATCTGTGGTTGAGCCTTTTTATGCATGGTGACGCGACGATGCCTTTATCAGCAGAACCGTTGATTTGCTCTAGAAGGTTCTAATAAAGGGAAGTGAGGGACGATGTTCTCGTGTCATCTTTTTGAACCATGTGTCCCTGGGACCTGGCTCTTCCAGCGTTTGATGAAAGATCAAGAATGAACAACCCACAAGACAAATGCCGACTATTGTTTTACCTGTAAAAAAATAAGTGTAAATGAAGTCAAGAATTGTGGTCAGTTCCTGTCGGTTTTGGGAGGTTTGAGTGCTCATTTATGAGTTACCGTGTTTCTAGCTGTGCTTTGCCTTTTAAGACCATCCCTCCGAGTTTGCTCATCTGTTTGTGCGGACAGGATATTTTAATGTACATTTTTTGAACTGCGAAAGGAGCTTGACAATAAAAAATTACTTTCTGCTAGGAAGGAACTTTTCTCAGCCATGATTCTAATTTCTTTGAGGTCTCTTTCCCTGCTTCTTTTTTTCTTCCCTGCTTCTTAAACGTAACTTTAGCTGGGAAGTAACACCCTGAGATATCAAGTCAAACATAAAATGAGTTTTCCCCTCCAGGCTCATTTTCTGCTTTTTTCCCCTCTGTGTTTCTGGAGGCAGTAGAATACGATTCTTTTTTAAGGACAGAGTAATTTAATGCAAGTCTTCTAGGGCATTCTCTCCATGTTGTGGTTTTGTTTACCTTTTGAATTTGTTACAGGTGAAAATAAAATCCCACCCACTAGTACTTATTTCACCACAGATTCCTTAGCCATTAAAGCGATGCTCATTTCAGAGCATTTAATTAAAATAAATTAAATTTCCTTTATTAAAAACCATCAAGCTGTTCAAAAACGTTTTGCCTGCCCTGTTTATGGGGCCAGTTCCTGAATATCATTGAACTAGAAACCCAGGCCCATGGATTTTACCTGTAACCCCACTAGCTGCACATCTTCCATGGAGATCAGACACGCGTGAAAGAAGTCGCTGGTTTCTCTAATTATTCTGCAATTTGGGATCTGATCGCAGCAGGTCTCATGGATTCACTTTCATCTCAAATCAAACACCCGGCCTTTGAATCACGCCAAGCGTTTGGCTGAAACTGATTATATCAGCGAATTAAGGAAAATGGCTGGTTAAAAGTGCTCGCAGTTTACTTTTTAATTGCAAAAAAGCGTTGGAGAGGCTTCTTGGAGGCTGCCGACCTCGGCATGTCAACTTCTGGACCCGGTCTCATGGACCTGATCTGGCTCCTTTTAATTTTCTAACTATCCTTGCCTCAGGAGGCCCTCCTTCCCCAGGTATGGTTTTTTGTTTTAATTTAATTTAATTTAATGTTTTACACAAGCGTAAAAGATTGCATTTATTTTAAAAAAAAATCTTTCCATTCATTTTATTTTTATATTTAAAATTTTTAAAAAAAGATTTATATATTTATTTCTCTCCCCTCCCCCACCCCCAGTTGTCTGCTCTCTGTGTCCATTCGCTGTGTGTTCTTCTGTGGCCGCTTCTATCCTTGTCAGTGGTATGGGAATCTGTGTTTCTTTTCGTTGTGTCATCTTGCTGTGTCAGCTCTCCGTGTGTGCGGTGCCATTCCTGGGCAGGCTGCACTTTCTTTTGCACTGGGCGGCTATCCTTACGGGGGGCACTCCTTGTGCATGGGGATCCCCTACATGGGGGACACCCCTGCGTGGCAGGGCACTCCTTGCGCACATCAGCTCTGTGCATGGGCCAGCTCCACACGGGTCAAGGAGGCCCGGGGTTTGAACCCTGGACCTCCTGTGTGGTAGATGGATGCCCTATCCATTGGGCCAAGTCCCCGTCCCTTAAAATTTTTTTTAAAGATAGATCACCCAAAAGGAACTTTTATTTTAAATAATTGGCCTCCACGCTGGTGGGGCTGGCAAGTCCAAAATCTGTAGGGCAGGTTGGAAATTGGGCAGGAGGTGACACTGCATTCTTTTTGTTTTTTTGAAAATCAAATTTTTTATCGTCTTTTTAAAAAAAGATGCATAGACCACACACAACCAAGTACGGCTTTGTGCCGCCTTTCCCGGCTCCTTCTTTCCCACAGATCTCTGAGTATACGAGTGTGGTTTCCCGTAATCCAGGAACTTGGGGTTGCTGAGGAGAGGGGGGCGACCTCTGGTGCGTGGTGGGCAGCAGGTGCTTCTGTGGGCAGGTGGGACTCTCAGGAGTCCCCCACTCTCCCCGCCCACCCACAGCCCCTGGAGCACCACTGGCCCTTGGTTGCGTGTCCTCTGGGTGCAGGGTGCCTCTGAGATGCGAACGTGGCCGGTGAACCCCCGAATGAGCCCCATCTCCTCCAGGTGCCATCGCAAACCTGGATCCCAGAATTGCCCCCGCGGCTGCTTTTGGGGCAGAGATGGCGACCGAACTCAAACCCTCTTCCTCCTGCACCTGAGCATCCGTGCCAGGTGAGGCCCGGTGGGTCTGCTGTGTGGGAAGGGGCTGGGGCCTGCCGGCAGCAGCCTCCGTGGGGCGGCCGCGTGCACTGGTCAGGGAGGCTGCGTGAGTCTCCAAGGCTGCGTAACGAGCAGCACGCACTGGGCGGCTGAGACCACAGGAAAGCATTCTCTCACCGTCTGGAGGTCAGAAGTCTGACCTCGAGGTGTGGACAGGGCTGTGCTCCCTCGAGAGGCTCTAGGGGGCCCCCCTTGCCTCTCCAGCCTCTGGTGGCCCAGGTTCTCCTTGGCTCGTGGCTGCTTTCCCCATGGTAGCTGAGGGTTAAGAAGGAAATTACGCTCGCCGAGTCATTCCATAGATGCCTTTACGTTATCAAAAAGCCAACAGTCAATACCTGAAATTACTGAAGCTGGTTAGGGCAGTCTCACCCGTTCATGGTCACGCCAGCTCAGCCTCACTCACCCCTGTGTGTGCTTCCCTTTACGGTGGGGATTCTAGACGGACCTTACCCTCGTTTACTATTGGGATGGTAATTCTAGACGGACCTTGTTTACTATTGTGAAGATGATTCTAGACTGACCTTTCCCTTGTTTACCTTTGTGATGGGGATTCTAGACTGACCTTGTGTGCTATTGCGATGGTGGTTCTAGATTGACGTTCTCCTTGTTTGTGGCTATACCAAAGCTAGGCTCACCTTTGTGCATGCTTACTGTTGTGATGGTAATTCTAGATGGACCTTACCCTCGTTTACTGTTGTGATGGGGATTCTAGGCTGGCATTACCCTTGTTTACTATTGGGATGGTAATTCTAGACGGACCTTGTTTACTATTGTGAAGATGATTCTAGACTGACCTTATTACCCTTGTTTACCTTTGTGATGGGGATTCTAGACTGACCTTGTTTTGTTATTGCGATGGTGGTTCTAGATTGACGTTCTCCTTGTTTGTGGCTATACCAAAGCTAGGCTCACCTTTGTGCATGCTTACTGTTGTGATGGTAATTCTAGACGGACCTTGTTTACTATTGTGAAGATGATTCTAGACTGACCTTATTACCCTTGTTTACCTTTGTGATGGGGATTCTAGACTGACCTTGTGTGCTATTGTGATGGTGGTTCTAGATTGACGTTCTCCTCATTTGTGGTTATACCAAAGCTAGGCTCACCTTTGTGCATGCTTACTATTGTGATGGTAATTCTAGACGGACCTTACCCTCGTTTACTGTTGTGATGGGGTTTCTAGACTGATCTTGTTTACTCTTATTATTGTGATGGTAATTCTAGATTGACTTTATTCCTGTTTATAGACTAAACTCACCCTTGTGTATCCTGACTATTGGGAGAGTAAGCACTCCACTCTGCTCTTTAATAATGTGGCAGTTTGAGATAATTATGAATCCCCAAAAGAGAAAGACTATGCTTGAAAAACTAATCTATTCCTCTGGGTGTGATGATCTTTGATTGTATTAAATTCAAAGGTTTTAAGTCTACCAGATAAAATCAACTTAGGGTTTAAAAATTTTTTTTATTATTTTTTAAGATACATAGATCGCAAAAAATGTTACATTAAAAAATATAAGAGGGAAGAGGACTTGGCCCAGTGGATAGGGCGTCCGTCTACACATGGGAGGTCCAAGGTTCAAACCCCGGGCCTCCTTGACCCGTGTGGAGCTGGCCCACGCGCAGTGCTGATGCGTGCAAGGAGTGCCGTGTCACGAAGGGGTGTCCCCCGTGTAGGGGAGCCCCACGCGCAAGGAGTGCGTCCTGTAAGGAGAGCCGCCCAGCGCGAAAGAAAGTGCAGCCTGCCCAGGAATGGTGCTGCACACACAGAGAGCTGACGCAGTAAGATGATGCAACAAAAAGAAACACAGGTTCCCCTGCCACTGACAACAACAGAAGTGGACAAAAAGAAGAACACACAGCAAATGGACACAGAAAACAGACAACCGGGATGGAGGTGGGGGTGGGGGGGAAGGGGAGAGAAATAAGTAAAATAAATCTTTAAGGAAAAAAAAAAAGGTTTCCACATACCCCACACCCCATCCCACTCCTCCTACATCAACAACCTCTTTCATTATCATGGCACATTCCTTGCATTTGGTGAATACATTTTGGAGCACTGCTGCGCTACATGAATTATAGTTTACATTGTAGTTCACACTCTCCCCCAGTCCATTCGGTGGGTTATGGCAGGATATAGAATGTCCAGCATCTGTCCCTGCAGCACCACCCAGGACAACCCCAAGTCCTGAAAATGCCCCACATCACAACTCTCCTTCCTCTCCCTGCCCTCAGCAGCTCCTGTGGCCACTTTAGCCACATCAAGGAAATTGAGGGAGGGGAGAGGGAGGCTGTGAGCTGATGCCTACATGGGTGAAACCTATGATAAAGTGGAGGTAAGTATTTGTACAGTCTAGGGTTTTTGACTTGACCATGTCCAGAGGACATAACTCAGGTTGACTTCCTGCCCCCTTGGTGGTCCTATATAAATGGACATTCTCTCAAGAAGACACAAGAAGAAAGAGAGTGCTGTTGTATTTGACCCTAGAGCCCTGGGGTACACGGCCATTTGCCTGAGAGTTTGCAGCTGAAGAGAACAGAGCAGCCGAGCAGCTGAGAAGACCCAGAAATAAGCCCTATGCTAGAGATGGTATAGGAAACCCTGAGAGTCCAGGCAGAGATTGTCCACTGTATTAGCCAGCCAAAGGGGTGCTGATGCAAAATACCAGAAACTGGTTGGTTTTTATGTAGGGTATTTATTTGGGGTAGGAGCTTACAGATCCCAGGCCATAAAGCATAAATTACTTCCCTCACCAAAGTGTATTTTCACGTGTTGGAGCAAGATGGCTGCCGACGTCTGCGAGGGCTCAGGCTTCCCGGGTTCCTCCCTTCCAGGGTCTTGCTTTTCTTTGGGCTCAGGGTTCCTCTCTTCCCAGGGCTTGCTTCTTCTTGGGATCAGGGTTCCCCTCTTTCTGGGGCTTGCTTCTCTCTCCTCTGTGTGCTTACTTCCCGGGGCTCTAGCTTAAGGCTTCATCATCAAACTCCAACATCAAAGCTCCAATATCAAAATCCCCAACTCTGTCCTTTTATCTGCAAGTCCCCACCCACCAAAGGGTGAGGACTCAACGCCCTAATGATGCGACCCAATCAAAGCCCTAATCATAATGCAATCATGCCCAGGTACAGACCAGATGACAAACATAATCCAGTTTCCAATGGCTACACCCGCCATCTTGCTTCAAGTCATGGCAGCTCACTGTCATGAGAAAGTACCTCTTCTGGTACCTTGAGTTCGACTTTCCATGGCTTTGGAACTGTAAACTTTTACACCAAATAAACACCCTTTATAAAAGCGAACAGAGTTCCGGTACTTTGCATCAGCACCGCTTTGGCTGACTAATACAAACGTCCATGTGAAAAACGTCATAACTGACATCTGCTCTGCCCTTTCCCGTTCCAGGTCATTGCGACTCACCCTGGTTTGGCGCCCACCGGCATCCTGTCCAGCCCCTTCGTGTCTGTTAAGGAAGGAACGTGACCAGCTCCACCCCAATTCCTCAACAGCATCCTGATGTTCGAAAGTCTTTCCTGGGGAGCGGACTTGGCTCAGTGGTTAGGGCGTCCGTCTACCACATGGGAGGTCCGCGGTTCAAACCCCGGCCTCCTTGACCCATGTGGAGCTGGCCCATGCACAGTGCTGATGTGCACAAGGAGTGCCCTGCCACGCAGGGGTGCCCCCGCATAGAGGAGCCCCATGCGCAGGGAGTGCACCCCATAAGGAGAGCTGCCCAGCGCCAAAGAAAGTGCAACCTGCCCAGGAATGGCGCCACACACACGGAGAGCTGACGCAGCAAGATGACGCAACAAAAAGAGACACAGATTCCCGTGCTGCTGACAACAACAGAAGCGGACAAAGAAGAACATGCAGCAAATAGACACAGAACAGACAACTGGGGTGGGGGGAACGGGGAGAAAAGTAAAATAAAATAAATAAATCCAAAAAATAAATAAAGTCTTTCCTGCAGATCCAGGAGGCAGTTTTGGGCTTTGAGGCCCCTGGACTCCGCTGCTTGGGCAACCAAATAAACTCTTTCTCTCCTTGAAATCCGGGGTTGAGGAATGGGTCTTTAAGGTACGAGGGGTATCACACTCCCTGCCTACGTTTTCGCAGAGCCGTCTTCTCCGTGGCTCTCTTTCTGTGTCCACATTTCCCCAATGTCCTCTTTCGCGAGGACGACACGTTGGATTTGGGCTCCCTACACCAGTTTGCCGTCATCTTTAATTAGCCAGTTCTACCCGCACTGACCCAGATTCCAGATAAGCTCACCTGGCGAGCTTGCAGGTGGACGTGACTTTTGGGGCCAGCAACAGGGGGCCCCTTCCGGCATCCCCCTCAAAACGGCCCCTGTGAGGCATCCCCAGTGCCCAGGGGTTGAATGCCCAGTGGCTCCGTGAGCAGCCACGTGGCCAAGGGCCTTGCTGGAGATCGCAGCTCCCACGGGGGGGGGGTGGGGCTGCAGGCAGGACCCCGAGAGCCATGCTAAGTCCACGGTTGCTCCCTGCACCATGCCTCCAAGCCGCGCCGCCGTGCAGAGAGAGCAGGACGGACACGATGCATCCTGCACCTCATCACATCCCTGGCACACAGAACCCGTGGTCTTTCTTTAGTGGCCATGGAATTCCCAGCCAACGGATGCGGCTCTCTTCCGGGCAAATATTGTCCATGGGCCGCTGTGCATCTAGGCTGCTCCCACACCCCAAGGGAGGCTTGAGAAACAACTTGCCTCTCCCAGGGCGAGCCGGCCCTCCTTCCTGCCACCCAGGTCGCCGGCCACGCGGGAGCTCTTGGGGGCCCACGAGGCACGTGTCTGTGACCTCGGGGTGCAGCACCTGCTGCTTAGCGAAGAGATTCAGCTGGGACTCACCTGTACCTGGAAGTGGGTGACCGGGCGGCACCACTTCCTGGGGTGTGACTGTCGCACCTGCTGAGCGTGACGTGGAATGCTGGGGTCCCAGCGCCGTGGCATGGCTGCCCCTGCTCCTTCCTGACCCAGCTGCAGGCTCGGCGCCTTCCGTCCCCGCAGGGGCCTCTGGGGTCTCCAGCTCTTCCTCTGCCCACACCTGGCCCCTGAAACGGAATGATGGGCGGGGGAGGGCAGGCCATGACGCTGCCGTCCTCCAAGACAAAAATAAACCTGTGAGTGGCTTTTGAAACTCGTGGTTCTCCCCTCTGCTTGCAAGAACAACCCAGGCAGGCTCATTGTAGAAAATCCTGAGACATGGTGAAGTTATAAAAAGAATATCTTGAAAACAGAAAGAGGAAAATAACCCCAGCATTTCAGAGACAGCTACAGATGCACATTTTGGGGTTTCCTTCGGGCTTTTCTAAGCATTTGTAGCAATATCCATAGCTATATTTACCCCTAGGAATAGATTCCCATGTACATGGCTTTTCTTTTCACCTTTTTTTTTTTTTAAGATTTATTTATTTTTTTCCTCTCCCCTTCTCCCCCCTCCCCACCCCAGTTGTCTGTTCTCTGTGTCTATTTGCTGCATTTTCTTTGTCTGCCTCTGTTGTTGTCAGCAGCACAGGAATCTGTGTTTCTTTTTGCTGCATCATCTTGCTGTGTCAGCTCTCCGTCTGTGCAGCGCCATTCCTGGGCAGGCTGCACTTTCTTTTGCGCTGGGCGGCTCTCCTTATGGGGCGCACTCCTTGCGCGTGGGGCTCCCCTACGTGGGGGACACCCCTGCGTGGCAGGACACTCCTTGCGTGCATCAGCACGGCGCATGGGCCAGCTCCACATGGGTCAAGGAGGCCCAGCGTTTGAACCGCGGACCTCCCATGTGGTAGACGGATGCCCTAACCACTGGGCCAAGTCCGTTTCCCTCTTTTCACTTTTAATGCAATTATCATCGGTAATTAGCATCCAATAGGAGAGTGTTTTTGCTTTTGTTTTGGCTTTAGGTTGTCTAGTTTATTGGCATACTCTTTCTCATAATATCCTCCTCTTTTTTCTTCTCCTTTATTTTCTTTTAAGTGTTACACTGAAAAAACATGAGGTCCCCATATACCCCACCCACCCCACCCCTTCCTCATCCATTTTTGTCTTGAGTTTTTCTCCACCTAGACGACTTCCAGAAGATTTACTCTGCCCTTAAACTATTGTTAATTTTACAAGGGAGGTGAAAGCCACATCCCGCAAAGCCAACCACTTAAAAGCACGCGATTCAGTGGCATTGCGTTGCGCCAGTTCCGGGACATTCTCATCCCCCCCCAAAGGAAACCCAGCCCCTCCAGGTCTGCACACAGCCAAGCTCTGTCCGCTGCCCCCGCCTCACGCTCACGGGCTCTGCCTTTCGCCCCATCGCTTCCTCCCACAGTGTGGGATGAGCGCTTCCCCTGCCATGAAAAACCTCTGAACGCAGCCTTGACACGAAGGCTGGTGTTTCACGGTGCAGCTCCTGCGTGTCTGCAGCTGGCGCCCAGAGCTGGACTCTGCGCTGGCGTCCAAGCTCAACACTGGGGCGTCGCCACCTGCGCGCTGAGTTACGACTCTGGGTTTGGCTTCCCGCGGGGAAGAGGCCGGCGCCCAACTCGGTCCCGCTTTGATGCCCGCTGCCAGTGCCTTTCCCGAAAGGCTCGGCCGTGCTGCTCTCCCGCTGGCCGGGAAAGGGCGCATCTGGTGTCTGGTTATTGTTTCTGGGAACGCTTGTGGTGGGAAACGGGGTACTGCTGCTTCACTCTGTGCTTTGGGGGCACCGATGGGGCTGTCCTTAGAGAGCCTGTTGTTTTTCCCGTGGGACGGCTGCGTGTCCCCCTTTCTGCCAAGAGTGGCCGCTTACGCACTGATGAGTCAGAGCTTTCGTAAAAATTTCCTCCGCGCGACTGGCCTTGGGGTTTTTTTTTTTGTGGATCTCTGGGTGTTACAAATTTGGGGGTGGCCAAATACAGCAGCCGGTCGCTTCGTGGCTTTCGGATTCCGTGTCGGAATTGTGGAAAAGCTCCGTGGTTTTTTTCTCAGACTCCCTTCTCACAGCTTTGGCTCTGCAGGGAGGCCTGGCTCCACGTGGAATTTTCTTTGCGGCCTTCTTCTTTCTTCTTCTTTATTTTCTTTTAAATGTTACATTCAAAAAAATATCAGGTTCCCATATACCCCCCACCCCACTCCTCCCACATCAACAACCTCTTTCATCATCGTGGCATATTCACTGCACCTGGTGAGTACATTTTGGAGCACTGCTGCACCCCATGGACAGTGGTCTACATTGTAGTTGACACTCTCCCCCAGTCCACCCAGTGGGCCATGGCAGGACACACAACGTCCAGCATCTGTCCCTGCAGCACCACCCAGGACCACTCCAAGTCCTGAAAATGCCTTCGGGGTCTTCCGAGACGTGAGTCTCGAGCTGGACGGTCCTTCCCCAGCAGCCCAGTGTCCGGGACATCAGCCGGACCCTCCGTCTGGCCGGGGAGCACATGGGGACCCACGATGGTATTTTCCGCCCCTTAGAGCCAGGTCCGCGTGGGGCTGCGCGTTCTCTTGGGCTTGAATGGGGCGAGCGCGCGGTGAGCACAGGGGCGACTGGAAGGCGGGGGTGGGCCCTCGGCGGGGTCAGGGCCGTATGGGGCGGGGGCCGAAGGGGGGACCCCGGAGCACCGCGCGTCCCGCCCCCTCCTTCCTGGGGACCTCCGGCCCTCGCCTGCGCCAGACGCCGAGGCTGCTGGACGTCCTGACCGGCTCCTGGGGCAGAGGCGTTAACGGCCGGCCGCGGCCAGCGCCAGCCACCCAGGCGGGCGCGTGTTTTCACAGCTGCCGCTAATTCCTCGCCCGAAGGAGGGAGCGGGGCCCTTGGCACCTGTGCCCGGGCTGGGCGGCCAGGCCTGGGGCCACTCAAGCCACAGCACGGCAGGTGGCCGGAGGCTCCGACCTCAAGAAGCCTTAGTCCACGGCGCCGGCGCGGGATGCGTCGCGTGTGCGGCCGTGGAGCTGGGGAGGCAGGGCGGGGGCTGCAAGAGGCCCCGGAAGGTGGTTTGTCCTTTTTACGACAGCGTCACCAGGAAAGTGGTTTGTCTTTTTTTATGACAGTGTCACCTCCATGTCCCTGCTGGGTTTAGTTCAGCTCATGTTCCCTGGGCCAACACGATGTCCCGGAAAACTGCTCGGGGCTGGGAATATGTTGGGGCCTGAGTGAGATTTGGTGCCTCCACTGGAGGAGAGAGACTGAAACAACATAGACAAACAAAATAGAATCTAACATTTAAAAATAATAGGAAAAAAAAAAGCATTATAAGGGGCCTAAGCAAGTTTTTGATACAAAGAACACAATTAGTATCTTGATTATGGTAATGGCTCACAAGTATATATAAATGTCAAAAGACAGCAAAATATATATTTTAAATTCATGCATTTATTGTATGTCAATGTTAGATCAATAAAGCTCTTTCAATAGAAAAAAAAAGAATTTAACTGCCGCTCATGAACAGAAGAAAAAGGGTATTGACATACAATGGTCACAGAGACCTCTCCGACCGGGTCACAGCCTCAAGGCCAATCCCTAAAATGCACAGAGGACCCAACCACGAGAGAGTGCAGGGAAAAGCACCAAGCAGGCGGATCAGCACGCGCAAAGGCTCTGAGCACGCAAAGGGCTCTGCGCATCCCGAGAAGCAAGAGAGCGGGTCAAGAGGGGGCTGCAGGGAGTGGGTTCAGAGGCCAGTGCACGGGGAGCTTTGTGGGCAGGGGAGGGAGTTCAGATTTCATTAAACGGGCAAGGGTCTCTCTGTCCAGCCCATACCCACCCGTCCCTGTGGCAGTCCGAGAGCACGATGACCCCAAGTCCAACAGCTCACACCTGCAGAGTGCCATCCAGGTGGGAAATCCCTCTGCCCACCTGCGCTCTGGGCTGAGGCCTTCTCAGGCCCGCAGACATGCCCTGCGCCGTCCCCGGGCTCCCCGCGGCGGTGGCAGAGTGACCACCTCTCCCCAGATTCTGGAGAAGCTCCCGTCCCCCGTGTCCTCTAAGACAGGAGGCCGGCAAAGCTTCCCAACTCGCTCGTGTCGAAACCGCTGGTCGACGCGTGGGGGAACACACAGCACCACGGCCGGGATGGGCCGCGTCCAGCGAGCGGGGCTGGGGGCCATGCCGGGGCCCATTTTGGGTGTAGCAGCCGCAGGGCTTGCTGGCGGCCTGGGAGGTGGGGTGTGGCGATGGTGGTCCTGGAGTGAGCACGGGCTCGGGCCGTCCTGTGCAGGCTCCACGAGGTTCCCACGTGTGTCCACGGAGACGGGGAGCAGGGCGTGGAGTCCAAACGTGAGGGCGTGTGTTAGTCAGGGTTCTCTAGGGAAACAGGATCGACAGGGGGTATCTGTCAAGAGTGGGAGATATTATCCGAGCCTCTCACGCAGCCGTGGGGATGCACAGGTCCGGGCTCCGCAGGCAGGTGCAACCAGGGGCCCCCCGTGAAAGTCCAACGAAGGTTCTTGACGAGTTCCGGGAGATGTCGGCTGTCCAGAGATGAGCTGGGAAATTCTCACGCGGTGTGAGAATCATTTCCCCTTTTATTTTTTTAAAGATTTATTATTTATTTATTTCTCTCCCTTTCACCCTGCCCCCCAGTTGTCTGTTCTCTGTGTCCATTTGCTGCATGTTCTTCTTTGTCCGCTTCTGTTGTTGTCAGCAGCACGGGAATCTCTATTTCTTTTTGTTGCGTCATCTTGTTGCGTCAACTCTCCGTGTGGGCGGCGCCATCCCTGGGCAGGCTGCACTTCCTTTCGCGCTGGGCGGCTCTCCTTACGGGGCGCACTCCTTGTGTGTGGGGCTCCCCTACGCGGGGGCACCCCTGCGTGGCAGGGCACTCCTTGCGTGCATCAGCACTGCGCATGGGCCAGCTCCACATGGGTCAAGGAGGCCCGGGGTTTGAACCGCGGACCTCCCATGTGGTAGACGGACGCCCTAACCACTGGGCCAAGTCCGCTTCCCCATTTCCCCTTTTAAGGCTCTCAACTGGTTGGATAAAGTGTCACTCATTGCCTGTAGCAGTTTGATCTAGTTATGAATTCCAAAAGTGGATATTGGTTTATGTCTGTAATCTGGCCTATTACTGGGCATGATTAAATTATGATTAGGGCTTTGATTGGGCCACGTCATTAGGACGTTGAGTCCCTGTCCCTTGGTGGGTGGGGACTCACGGACAAAAGGTGCAAAGGACAGAGTTGGGGGTTTTTGATGTTGGAGTTTTGATGTTGGCGTTGGATGCTGAAGCCTTAAGCTGGAGCCCCGGGAAGTAAACTCACAGAGAAAAGAGAAGCAAGCCCCAGGAAGAGAGGAACCCTGAGCCCAAGAAGAAGCAAGCCCTGGAAAGAGAGGAACCCTGAGCCCAGAGAGAAGCAAGACCCTGGAAGTGAGGAACCAGGAAGCCTGAGCCCTCACAGACGCCGGCAGCCGTCTTGCTCCAAATTGACTTTGGTGAGGGAAGTAACTTATGCTTTATGGCCTGGTATCTGTAAACTCCTACCCCAGATAAATATCCTTTATAAAAACCAGCCAGTTTCTGGTATTTTGCATCAGCACCCCTTTGGCTGGCTAATACATTGCTGATGGCAATCTCCCTGATTGATGTCAGTATAACCACCTATCTATGATTTACCACGGCAGTGAAGTCAGTGGTGACTCAAGTCCATAAATGCCCTTGTTGTTTTTTTTTTTTAAGATTTATTTTTTATTTCTCTCCCTCGCTCCCCCCCAGATGTCTATTGTCTGTATCTATTCGCTGCATGTTTCTCTGTGACTGCTTCTATCCTTATCAGCAGCACTGGGGAATCTGTGTCTCTTTTTGTTGCGTCGTCTTGCTGTGTCAGCTCTCTGTGTGTGCAGCGCCATTCCTGGGCAGGCTGCACTTTCTTTCGTGCTGGGCGGCTCTCCTTACGGGGCGCACTCCTTGTGCGTGGGGCTCCCCTACGCGGGAGACACCCCTGCACGGACTTGGCCCAATGGATAGGGCATCCGCCTAGCACATGGGAGGTCCGCGGTTCAAACCCCGGGTCTGCTCGCCCCGTGAGGACCTGGCCCATAAGTGCCCTTGTATTACAGTTAGCCCAGTGCTTGCTTGGCCAAACAGCTGGGCACAACGACCTGGCCGAGTTGACACAACAGCATAACCATCACGGCGTGTACTGGCGCGATGGACAGGGTGGGTTCTCAAAATGGTCATGGGAGGGCTAACTTAAAAACAACGGCGTTACGCAGCTAGGAGTCACCCCTTAAAGTGTGTGACTCTTTTTGCACGTTCACAGCGTGGTGCAGCCACCCCCTGTATCTAACCCCAGAGCGTTGCCATCGCCCCAAAGCACCCCGTTAGCCGTCCCTCTCGCCGGGTGTCCTGTGGCGGCTCTAACAGGCGACATCACGCAGCCACCCAAAACCACGCAGGTGCTCTCACACTTCTGGGGACAGAGGTACCAACTGGGAGTCCCTGGGCCACGGCAAGCTGTGGGCAGGGCAGATTCCTTCCGGGAGCTTTTCCTTCCGTTGCCAGCTTCCAGAGGGCCCCTGTGCCTGGGTGCCAGGGACCCCCTCCACCTTCAAAGCCAGCGTGTGGCGTCTCTAAGGCTCTCCTGCCTCCGCCTCTCCCTTCCCCTCTCCCCCCTCCCCTCCCCGCCTGACCCTTCCCTTCTACATTCCCCCTTCTTTCGGTGAGCCCACCCAGCTAGCCCAGCAGGCTTCCCATCTCGGCTCAGCTGCTTGGCGACATTGTTCCCATCTGCCACGTAAGGCGGTCACTGGCTCCAGCGATTAGCACACAGAGACCCTGCGCCCTTATCTTGCCCACCACACTCCCCCTGCCTCCCCAGCCCTAGGTGAAGGCTATCCTACTTTCTGGCTCTAAGGGTCCACCCTCTGCAATTTTATTTTATTTTATTTTTTGTCTTTGTTTTTTTTTTAATATTCCATTCAAAAAATAGGAGGTTCCCATATACCCCCTCACCCCACTCCTCCCCCCATAACAACCACCTCCTCCGTCGTCATGAGACATTCATCGCACTGGGTGAATACATCTCTGAGCACCACTGCACCTCATGGTCAGTTTTAAAATCCGTGACATCCTGTCGCAGATGCCCGGCTTCTTTCTCCGAGCTTACTGTTTCTGAGGTTGGAAGGCTGGGCCCTTGACGAGGACCTCCTTCTTTTTCAGGGCTGGATAACAGTGCCTTGCTTGGAGAGCACATCTTGCGTATCCATTCGTCCATCTGTGGACGCTCGGGCGGTTTCCACCCTTTGCCACTGTGAAACAACGTGCTGGGAGCACTGGGTACACGCTTCTGCGTATTGTGCGTTTTTCCACCACCTCTGGGGTGGAATTGCCTGGCCACGTGGTACGTCAATGGCCAACTTTCTGAGGACAATCAAGAGTTTCCCCAGCAGCCGCGCAGCGTCACGTTGCCACGAGCAGGGCGTCTGCCACATCCGACGCCGCACCTGTTGGCTGACGATTCCTGAGATGGCCTTGAACTTGAAGCAGAGGAGAAGGACAAGAGGACAGGGCTGGGCCTTGGAAACTCCACAGTTTAGGGTCTGGCAGAGGAGGAGGGATGGTGCGTTGGCGGCGTTGGGGGAAACCTACGGCGTGCGGGACTGTGGGGCCACTTTCCGTGGGCCGGCGGCCGGCTAGGTCTCCCGGGGCGGGAGGGAGAGCCTTTGATGAGCAGCACGGAGCTGAGGCTGGGGGGTGCAGAGGGGGGCTGGGGAGGGCGGTGGGAGAGGGGAGGGGAGGAGGAGGGAGAGCGGGTGGTGAGGGTGGGGACACGTGGTAGGGGGAGTGGGAATGGCTGGTGTTGGGAGAGGTGGGCGGTGAGGCGTGATGGCGAGGGATGGGCAGGGGTGCCTGGGTGGGTGGGGATCCTTGGGTGGGTAGGGGGTGTCTGGTGGGCAGGGGTGTGTCTGGTGGGCAGGGGTGTCTGGTGGGTAGGGGTGTCCGGTGGGCAGGGGTGTCTGGTGGGTAGGGGTGTCTGGTGGGTAGGGGTGTCTGGTGGGTAGGGGCGTTCTGGTGGGTAGGGGCGCCTGGTGGGTAGGGGTGCCTGGTGGGTAGGGGCGTCTGGTGGGTAGGGGTGTCTGGTGGGTAGGGGTGTCTGGTGGGTAGGGGCGCCTGGTGTGTAGGGGTGCCTGGTGGGTAGGGTGCCTGGTGGGTAGGGGTGCCTGGTGGGTAGAGATGCATGGTGGGTAGGGGTGGTCTGGTGGGTAGGGGTGTCTGGTGGGTAGGGGCGTCTGGTGGGTAGGGGCGCCTGGTGGGTAGGGGTGCTGGTGGGTAGGGGTGTCTGGTGGGTAGGGGTGCCTGGTGGGTAGGGGCGCCTGGTGGGTAGGGGCGTCTGGTGGGTAGGGGCGCCTGGTGGGTAGGGGTGTCTGGTGGGTAGGGCGTCTGGTGGGTAGGGGTGTCTGGTGGGTAGGGGCGCCTGGTGGGTAGGGGCGTCTGGTGGGTAGAGATGCCTGGTGCGGGTAGCGGGGTGTGCTGGTGGGTAGGGGTGTCTGGTGGGTAGGGGTGTCTGGTGGGTAGGGGTGTCTGGTGGGTAGGGGCCGGTGGGTAGGGGTGCCTGGTGGGTAGGGGTGCATGGTGGGTAGGGGTGCCGGGTGGGTAGGGGTGTCTGGTGGGTAGGGGTGTCTGGGTGGGCAGGGGTGCTGGGTGGGTAGGGTGCCTGGTGGGTAGGGGTGTCTGGTGGGTAGGGGTGTCTGGGTGGGTAGGGGCGTCTGGTGGGTAGGGGCGCCTGGTGGGGTAGGGGGCGCCTGGTGGGTAGGGGTGCCTGGTGGGTAGGGGGTGCCTGGTGGGTAGGGTGTCTGGTGGGTAGGGGTGCTGGTGGGTAGGGGTGTCTGGTGGGTAGGGGTGCCTGGTGGGTAGGGATGCCTTGGTGGGTAGGGGTGTCCGGTGGGTAGGGATGTCTGGTGGGTAGGGGCGTCTGGTGGGTAGGGGTGTCTGGTGGGTAGGGGTGTCTGGTGGGTAGAGATGCCTGGTGGGTAGGGGCGCCTGGTGGGTAGGGGCGTCTGGTGGGGTAGGGGGTGCCTGGTGGGCAGGGGTGTCTGGTGGGCAGGGGTGTCCGGTGGGCAGGGGTGTCTGGTGGGTAGGGGTGTCTGGTGGGTAGGGTGTCTGGTGGGTAGGGGCGCCTGGTGGGTAGGGGTGCCTGGTGGGTAGGGGGCGTCTGGTGGGTAGGGTGTCTGGTGGGTAGGGGTGTCTGGTGGGTAGGGGCGCCTGGTGGGTATGGGTGCCTGGTGGGTAGGGGTGCCTGGTGGGTAGGGGTGTCTGGTGGGTAGAGATGCCTGGTGGGTAGGGTGTCTGGTGGGTAGGGGTGCCTGGTGGGTAGAGATGTCTGGTGGGTAGGGGCGTCTGGTGGGTAGGGGGTGGCCTGGTGGGCAGGGGTGTCTGGTGGGCAGGGGTGTCCGGTGGGCAGGGGTGTCCGGTGGGTAGGGGTGTCTGGTGGGTAGGGGTGTCTGGTGGGTAGGGGTGCCTGGTGGGTAGGGGTGCCTGGTGGGTAGGGGCGTCTGGTGGGTAGGGGTGCCTGGTGGGTAGGGGGCGTCTGGTGTGCAGGGGCGTCTGGTGTGTAGGGGTGCCTGGTGGGTAGGGGGCGTCTGGTGGGTAGGGGTGCCTGGTGGGTAGGGGTGTCTGGTGGGTAGGGCGTCTGGTGGGTAGGGTGTCTGGTGGGTAGGGTGCCGGGTGGGTAGGGGTTGTCTGGTGGGTAGGGGCGCCGGGTGGGTAGGGGCGCCGGGGTGGGTAGGGGCGCCTGGTGGGTAGGGGCGCCTGGTGGGTAGGGGCGTCTGGTGGGTAGGGGTGCCTGGTGGGTAGGGGCGTCTGGGTGTGCAGGGGCGTCTGGTGGGTAGGGGTGCCTGGTGGGTAGGGGTGTCTAGTGGGTAGGGGTGTCTGGTGGGTAGGGGTGACTGGTGGGTAGAGATGTCTGGTGGGTAGGGGCGTCTGGTGGGTAGGGGTGCCTGGTGGGTAGGGGTGTCTGGTGGGTAGGGGTGTCTGGTGGGTAGGGTGTCTGGTGGGCAGGGGTGTCTGGTGGGTAGGGGTGTCTGGTGGGTAGGGGTGCCTGGTGGGTAGGGGTGCCTGGTGGGTAGGGGCGTCTGGTGGGTAGGGGTGCCTGGGGGGTAGGGCGTCTGGTGTGCAGGGGCGTCTGGTGTGTAGGGGTGCCTGGTGGGTAGGGGCGTCTGGTGGGTAGGGGCGTCTGGTGGGTAGGGGTGCCTGGTGGGTAGGGGCGTCTGGTGTGCAGGGGCGTCTGGTGTGTAGGGGTGCCTGGTGGGTAGGGGCGTCTGGTGGGGTAGGGGTGTCTGGTGGGGTAGGGGTGCCTGGTGGGTAGGGGGTGTCTGGTGGGTAGGGGCGTCTGGTGGGTAAGGGGTGTCTGGTGGGTAGGGGTGCCGGGTGGGTAGGGGGTGTCTGGTGGTAGGGGCGCCGGGTGGGTAGGGGCGCCGGGTGGGTAGGGGCGCCTGGTGGGTAGGGGTGCCTGGTGGGTAGGGATGTCTGGTGGGCAGGGGCGCCTGGTGGGTAGGGGTGCCTGGGTGGGTAGGGGTGCCTGGTGGGTAGGGGCGTCTGGTGGGTAGGGGTGCCATGGTGGGTAGGGGCGTCTGGTGTGCAGGGGCGTCTGTGTGGGTAGGGGTGCCTGGTGTGTAGGGGTGCCTGGTGGGTAGGGATGCCTGGTGGGTAGGGGTGCCTGGTGGGTAGGGGTGTCCTGGTGGGTAGGGGTGTCTGGTGGGTAGGGGTGTCTGGTGGGTAGGGGTGCCTGGTGGGTAGGGGTGTCTGGGTGGGCAGGGGTGCCGGTGGGTAGGGGTGCCTGGTGGGTAGGGGTGCCTGGTGGGTAGGGGGTGCCTGGTGGGTAGGGGTGTCTGGGTGGGTAGGGGTGCCTGGTGGGTAGGGGTGTCTGGTGGGTAGGGGTGTCTGGTGGGTAGGGGTGTCTGGTGGGCAGGGGTGTCCGGTGGGCAGGGGTGTCTGGTGGGTAGGGGTGTCTGGTGGGTAGGGGCGTCTGGTGGGTAGGGGTGCCTGGTGGGTAGGGGTGCCGGTGGGGTAGGGGTGCCTGGTGGGGTAGGGGTGCCTGGTGGGTAGGGGCGTCTGGTGGGGTAGGGGTGTCTGGTGGTTAGGGGTGCCTGGTGGGGCAGGGGTGTCTGGTGGGCAGGGGTGTCCGGTGGGCAGGGGTGTCCGGTGGGTAGGGGTGTCTGGTGGGTAGGGGTGTCTGGTGGGTAGGGGCGCCTGGTGGGTAGGGGTGCCTGGTGGGTAGGGGCGTCTGGTGGGTAGGGGCGTCTGGTGGGTAGGGGTGCCTGGTGGGTAGGGGTGCCTGGTGGTAGAGATGCCTGGTGGGTAGGGGGTGTCTGGTGGGGTAGGGGTGCCTGGTGGGTAGAGGATGCCTGGTGGGTAGGGGTGCCTGGTGGGTAGAGGTGTCTGGTGGGTAGGGGTGTCTGGTGGGTAGGGGTGCTGGGTGGGTAGGGGGTGTCTGGTGGGTAGGGGTTGCCTGGTGGGTAGGGGTGCCTGGTGGGTAGGGGTGTCTGGTGGGTAGAGATGCTGGTGGGCAGGGGTGTCTGGTGGGTAGGGGTGACTGGTGGGTAGAGATGTCTGGTGGGTAGGGGGCGTCTGGTGGGTAGGGGTGCCTGGTGGGTAGGGGTGTCTGGTGGGTAGGGGTGTCTGGTGGGCAGGGGTGTCTGGTGGGTAGGGGTGTCTGGTGGGTAGGGGTGCCTGGTGGGTAGGGGTGCCTGGTGGGTAGGGGCGTCTGGTGGGGTAGGGGTGCCTGGTGGGTAGGGGCGTCTGGTGTGCAGGGCGTCTGGTGTGTAGGGGTGCCTGGTGGGTAGGGGCGTCTGGTGGGTAGGGGTGTCTGGTGGGGTAGGGGTGCCTGGTGGGTATGGGTGTCTGGGTGGGTAGGGGCGTCTGGTGGGTAGGGGTGTCTGGTGGGTAGGGGTGCCGGGTGGGTAGGGGTGTCTGGTGGGTAGGGGCGCCGGGTGGGTAGGGGCGCCGGGTGGGTAGGGGCGCCTGGTGGGTAGGGGTGCCTGGTGGGTAGGGATGTCTGGTGGGCAGGGGCGCCTGGTGGGTAGGGGTGCCTGGGTGGGTAGGGGTGCCTGGTGGGTAGGGGCGTCTGGTGGGTAGGGGTGCCTGGTGGGTAGGGGCGTCTGGTGTGCAGGGCGTCTGGTGGGTAGGGGTGCCTGGTGTGTAGGGGTGCCTGGTGGGTAGGGATGCCTGGTGGGTAGGGGTGCCTGGTGGGTAGGGGTGTCTGGTGGGTAGGGGTGTCTGGTAGGTAGGGGTGTCTGGTGGGTAGGGGTGCCTGGTGGGTAGGGGTGTCTGGGTGGGCAGGGGTGCCGGGTGGGTAGGGGTGCCTGGTGGGTAGGGGTGCCTGGTGGGTAGGGGTGCCTGGTGGGGAGGGGCGTCTGGTGGGTAGGGGCGTCTGGTGGGTAGGGGTGTCTGGTGGGTAGGGGGTGCTGGGTGGGTAGGGGTGTCTGGTGGGTAGGGGTGTCTGGTGGGTAGGGATGCCTGGTGGGTAGGGGTTGCCTGGTGGGTAGGGGTGCCTGGTGGGTAGGGGCGTCTGGTGGGTAGGGGTGCCTGGTGGGTAGGGGCGTCTGGTGGGTAGGGGTGTCTGGTGGGTAGGGGTGCTGGGTGGGTAGGGGTGTCTGGTGGGTAGGGGTGTCTGGTGGGTAGGGTTGCCTGGTGGGTAGGGGGTGCCGGGTGGGTAGGGGTGTCTGGTGGGTAGGGATGCCTGGTGGGTAGGGGCGTCTGGTGGGTAGGGGTGCCGGGTGGGTAGGGGTGCCTGGGTGGGTAGAGATGTCTGGTGGGTAGGGTGCCGGGTGGGTAGGGGTGTCTGGTGGGTAGGGGTGCCGGGTGGGTAGGGGTGTCTGGTGGGTAGGGGTGCCTGGTGGGTAGGGGTGTCTGGTGGGTAGGGTGCCTGGTGGGTAGGGTGCCGGGTGGGTAGGGGTTGTCTGGTGGGTAGGGTGTCTGGTGGGTAGGGGCGTCTGGTGGGGTAGGGGTGCCGGGTGGGTAGGGGCGCCTGGTGGGTAGGGGCGTCTGGTGGTAGGGGTGTCTGGTGGGTAGGGGTGTCTGGTGGGTAGGGGCGCTGGTGTGTAGGGGTGCCTGGTGGGTAGGGGTGTCTGGTGGGTAGGGGCGTCTGGTGGGTAGAGATGCCTGGTGGGTAGGGGCGCCTGGTGGGTAGGGGCGTCTGGTGGGTAGGGGTGCCTGGGTGGGTAGGGGGTGTCTGGTGGGTAGGGGTGCCGGGTGGGGTAGGGGTGTCTGGTGGGTAGGGGTGTCTGGTGGGTAGGGGCGTCTGGTGGGTAGAGATGCCTGGTGGGTAGGGGTGCCTGGTGGGTAGGGGCGTCTGTGTGTAGGGGTGCCTGGTGGGTAGGGGTGTCTGGTGGGTAGGGGCGTCTGGTGGGTAGAGATGCCTGGTGGGTAGGGGCGTCTGGTGTGCAGGGGCGTCTGGTGTGCAGGGGTGCCTGGTGGGTAGGGGTGCCTGGTGGGTAGGGGTGTCTGGTGGGTAGGGGTGTCTGGTGGGTAGGGGCGTCTGGTGGGTAGAGATGCCTGGTGGGGTAGGGGCGCCTGGTGGGTAGGGGCGTCTGGTGGGTAGGGGTGTCTGGTGGGTAGGGCTGCCTGGTGGGTAGGGTGTCAGGTGGGTAGGGGTGTCTGGGTGGGCAGGGGTGCTGGGTGGGCAGGGGTGCCTGGTGGGTAGGGGTGTCTGGTGGGTAGGGGTGTCTGGTGGGTAGGGATGCCTGGTGGGTAGGGGTGTCTGGTGGGTAGGGGTGTCTGGTGGGTAGAGATGCCTGGTGGGTAGGGGCGCCTGGTGGGTAGGGGTGCCGGGTGGGTAGAGATGTCTGGTGGGTAGGAGTGCCTGGTGGGTAGGGGTGCATGGTGGGTAGGGGCGTCTGGTGGGTAGGGGCGCCTGTTGGGTAGGGGCTGCCTGGTGGGTAGGGGTGCCTGGTGGGTAGGGGTGCCTGGTGGGTAGGGTGCTGGGTGGGTAGGGATGTCTGGTGGGTAGGGCTGCCTGGTGGGTAGGGTGCCTGGGTGGGTAGAGATGTCTGGTGGGTAGGGTCGCCTGTTGGGTAGGGCTGCCTGGTGGCAGGGGTGTCTGGTGGGTAGGGGTGTCTGGGTGGGCAGGGGTGCTGGGTGGGTAGGGGTGCCTGGTGGGTAGGGGTGCCTGGTGGGTAGGGTGTCTGGTGGGTAGGGGTGCCGGGTGGGTAGGGGTGTCTGGTGGGTAGGGGCGCCGGGTGGGTAGGGGCGCCGGGTGGGTAGGGGCGCCTGGTGGGTAGGGTGCCGGGTGGGTAGGGGTGTCTGGTGGGTAGGGGCGCCGGGTGGGTAGGGGGTGCTGGGTGGGTAGGGGCGTCTGGTGTGTAGGGGTGCCTGGTGGGGTAGGGGTGTCTGGTGGGTAGGGCGTCTGGTGGGTAGAGATGCCTGGTGGGTAGGGTGTCTGGTGGGTAGGGGTGCCTGGTGGGTAGGGGTGCCTGGTGGGTAGGGCGCCTGGTGGGTAGGGGTGCCTGGTGGGTAGGGGTGCCTGGTGGGTAGGGGTGTCTGGTGGGTAGGGGCGCCTGGTTGGGTAGGGGTGCCTGGTGGGTAGGGGTGTCTGGTGGGTAGGGGTGCCTGGTGGGTAGGGTGTCTGGTGGGTAGGGTGCCTGGTGGGTAGGGGTTCTGGTGGGTAGGGGCGTCTGGTGGGTAGGGGTGCCTGGTGGGTAGGGGTGTCTGGTGGGTAGGGGCGCCTGGTGGGTAGGGGTGCCTGGTGGGTAGGGGTGTCTGGTGGGTAGGGGTGCCTGGTGGGTAGGGGTGCCTGGTGGGTAGGGGTGTCTGGTGGGTAGAGATGCTGGTGGGTAGGGGCGCCTGGTGGGTAGGGGCGTCTGGTGGTAGGGGTGCCTGGTGGGTAGGGGTCCCGGTGGGTAGGGGCGTCTGGTGGGTAGGGGCGTCTGGTGTGCAGGGGCGTCTGGTGTGTAGGGGTGCCTGGTGGGTAGGGGTGTCTGTGGGTAGGGGTGTCTGGTGGGTAGGGGTGTCTGGTGGGTAGGGGCGTCTGGTGGGTAGAGATGCCTGGTGGGTAGGGGCGCCTGGTGGGTAGGGGCGTCTGGTGGGTAGGGGTGCCTGGTGGGTAGGGGTGCTGGGTGGGTAGGGGTGCCTGGTGGGTAGGGTGTCTGGTGGGTAGGGGCGCCGGGTGGGTAGAGATGTCTGGTGGGTAGGGGTGTCTGGGTGGGCAGGGGTGCTGGGTGGGTAGGGGTGCCTGGTGGGTAGGGGTGTCTGGTGGGTAGGGGCGTCTGGGTGGGTAGGGGTGTCTGGTGGGTAGGGGTGTCTGGTGGGTAGGGGTGTCTGGTGGGTAGGGGCGTCTGGGTGGTAGGGGTGTCTGGTGGGTAGGGGGTGTCTGGTGGGCAGGGGTGCTGGGTGGGTAGGGGTGCCTGGTGGGTAGGGGTGTCTGGTGGGTAGGGGTGCCTGGTGGGTAGGGGTGCCTGGTGGGTAGGGGCGCCTGGTGGGTAGGGGTGTCTGGTGGGTAGGGGCGCCTGGTGGGTAGGGTGTCTGGTGGGTAGGGGCGTCTGGTGGGTAGGGGTGTCTGGTGGGTAGGGATGCCTGGTGGGTAGGGGTGCCTGGTGGGTAGGGGTGCCTGGTGGGTAGGGGTGCCTGGTGGGTAGGGGTGTCTGGTGGGTAGGGGTGTCTGGTGGTAGGGATGCCTGGTGGGTAGGGTGTCTGGTGGGTAGGGGTGTCTGGTGGGTAGAGATGCCTGGTGGGTAGGGCGCCTGGTGGTAGGGGTGCCGGGTGGGTAGAGATGTCTGGTGGGTAGGAGTGCCTGGTGGGTAGGGGTGCATGGTGGGTAGGGGCGTCTGGTGGGTAGGGGCGCCTGTTGGGTAGGGCTGCCTGGTGGGTAAGGGGTTGCCTGGTGGGTAGGGGTGCCTGGTGGGTAGGGGTGCTGGGTGGGTAGGGATGTCTGGTGGTAGGGCTGCCTGGTGGGTAGGGGTGCCTGGGTGGGTAGAGATGTCTGGTGGGTAGGGTCGCCTGTTGGGTAGGGCTGCCTGGTGGGCAGGGGTGTCTGGTGGGTAGGGGTGTCTGGTGGGCAGGGGTGCTGGGTGGGTAGGGGTGCCTGGTGGGTAGGGGTGCCTGGTGGGTAGGGGTGTCTGGTGGGTAGGGGTGCCGGGTGGGTAGGGGTGTCTGGTGGGTAGGGGCGCCGGGTGGGTAGGGGCGCCGGGTGGGTAGGGGCGCCTGGTGGGTAGGGGTGCCGGGTGGGTAGGGGTGTCTGGTGGGTAGGGGCGCCGGGTGGGTAGGGGGTGCTGGGTGGGTAGGGGCGTCTGGTGTGTAGGGGTGCCTGGTGGGTAGGGTGTCTGGTGGGTAGGGGCGTCTGGTGGGTAGAGATGCCTGGTGGGTAGGGGTGTCTGGTGGGTAGGGGTGCCTGGTGGGTAGGGGTGCCTGGTGGGTAGGGGCGCCTGGTGGGTAGGGGTGCCTGGTGGGTAGGGGTGCCTGGTGGGTAGGGGTGTCTGGTGGGTAGGGGCGCCTGGTGGGTAGGGGGTGCCTGGTGGGTAGGGGTGTCTGGTGGGTAGGGGTGCCTGGTGGGTAGGGGTGTCTGGTGGGTAGGGGTGCCTGGTGGGTAGGGGTTCTGGTGGGTAGGGGGCGTCTGGTGGGTAGGGGTGCCTGGTGGGTAGGGGTGTCTGGTGGGTAGGGGGCGCCTGGTGGGTAGGGGTGCCTGGTGGGTAGGGGGTGTCTGGTGGGTAGGGGTGCCTGGTGGGTAGGGGTGCCTGGTGGGTAGGGGTGTCTGGTGGGTAGAGATGCCTGGTGGGTAGGGGCGCCTGGTGGGTAGGGGCGTCTGGTGGGTAGGGGTGCCTGGTGGGTAGGGGTCCCGGGTGGGTAGGGGCGTCTGGTGGGTAGGGGCGTCTGGTGTGCAGGGGCGTCTGGTGTGCAGGGGTGCCTGGTGGGTAGGGGTGTCTGGTGGGTAGGGGTGTCTGGTGGGTAGGGGCGTCTGGTGGGTAGAGATGCCTGGTGGGTAGGGGCGCCTGGTGGGTAGGGGCGTCTGGTGGGTAGGGGCGTCTGGGGTGGGTAGGGGTGCCTGGTGGGTAGGGGTGCTGGGTGGGTAGGGTGCCTGGTGGGTAGGGGTGTCTGGTGGGTAGGGGCGCCGGGTGGGTTAGAGATGTCTGGTGGGTAGGGGTGTCTGGGTGGGCAGGGGTGCTGGGTGGGTAGGGGTGCCTGGTGGGT